>NC_143554.1:96202500-96502500 GCF_054136105.1 Typopeltis vanoorti
TAAACAAATGGTACGTCTGTAAATTGTGTTGGAAAGATCAGCTTCTCCACTTTGTTAGTTGAAAAGCGGATCCTAATAGACATATCCTCTACCATTTCCGTCTGAGATGTGAAGTGTAGTTCTAGGCAGAAAATCCCAGAGAACAAACTTTTCTCTAGTCATTGAGAGGATTCGATTCGGGGCATTTATCGCACGATCTGTTTGGAACTATCCTGCTCTTCTTCCATTACGTGTGGATTTTCCAAATTCGAGAAATATGTTGATGTAACTTTGGCTGAGTTGCGTCATCAAATAATAATAGTTGCGATTTCACGACATTGAATATACCACAGAAGACCTGGCGAGAGATCGAGTACCACCTCGATGTTTTTGGATCAAGAGCACACATGTGTCTGACGTTTAGTGCGTTCTTCATGCGTAAGTGAAAAAAAACCATGTGATTCTGTCTCTGTCGGGTTATGATATATATATATATATATATATATATATATATATATATATATATATATATATATATATATATATATATATATATATATATATATATATCATTTTGTTATTAATAGTAATTCTACCGAATATACTTACTTGTAGTGTCATTTTAGAAAACGGGGTGAATTAATTCATTTGATTGACTGCATCCAAAGACGTATGTAAAGTTACTATCCGTTTCCTTAAATAAAGCTTAAGGGAAGGCTTGCTTTGCGAATCTGTTCGGTGATCACGCTGTCCACAAAGTTGAGGTTATTGACCCAACAAAAAATATGAGAGCTGCAGTTTTTAGATTAATATTTAAATCTACGGAAAGTTCTATATTAGTGCATGCCGTGATGTAGTATTCAGTTAATGTTAACAGACGATTAGATTGTTTTCATTAATAATCTAATCGTCTGTTAACATTAACTGAATACTACATCACTACATATTTTCACAGATGCAAGAACTTATCACTAATTTGGAATTTGAAATCATTAATATGAAACCGTTTGACTTCTTTTTTTTTTTTTTTTTTTAAATCTACCACTTCCTGGATCTCAATTGTCAAACGCGCAGACTTTGTACTATGTAGTCACGAACCCACAAAGTTTGCGGGACTTGCCACCTGTACGCCAGTGCAAAACTGCTGGCGACCTCTGGTTTAATACCATATCACAGCTAAGAAACTTTCATGGACTGTTACTAAAATAGATGAAGAATGATCGCAACTAATATCCTTTCTCTCTGAAAGTAAAATAAAGAAGAAAATGGCAAACACGCTTGACTAGAGACATTTCGAAAAGCTGCGCGTGATTTAGCTGTCTTGAGAATAGGGTTTCACTCGTAAATTTGAAACATTTTTCTTTACTCGGCACTACTGAATGCAGGTTCATCTTTCGCAAGATTTATTTTCTCTTTCAAATCTTTAATGAACAAAGCTACACACGTCAAGCTCAGCATATTATTACCTCGTAAAATGTCACGTTTCCCTCATACGTTTTATTGATAAAGTTTAAATCTACTAGTTAATTGTTGTGAACAATCTGAAACCAACAGTGTCAGGTTTTACACGTTAAAACATGAGATGTAAGAACTGAAAATTAACTATAAACAACTTGAACTTTCGCTGTTATTATATACGTAGCTTAGTTAGGTTAATTTCTGTTTTGGTTATTTTATACATCAATTGAGGAGATTAAAAGTTAATCTGACGACTCAAGTGTCCAATTAAAGAGCTTGGCAACTGATTTATCAAATCATCAAGAAAATATAATTGACCAGAATACTAAAGAAATAATATATCACACATTAGAAGTTGCACTCCTAATTGAGAAACGAGAAACAGGATTTGCTACAATTTAGCAAAATCAAGTTCTTTAGGCTGGATGTGCTCAGAGTGGTTTCGTAAGCAATGAGAAATGGGATTCTGTAGTGTATTATTAAATACTTTCGATTTTCATTGTTTTTCTTAGATAAATGTACCACATAGTCATCAAAGAAAAGGAAGGTCCGCGAGGTTTATTATGGTTGGAAAGACCTGGGTTCGATTTCCGTTTAAATCAAAGCACTTACGTCTGTACATTGCGGGATGAAAAACCGAACTACCTTCCAGAAACTCGGGTTTTTCATCCTCCAAAATGCAAAATGATAGTAAAATACACAGGAATAATATCGTAATGATAGTCATTTATTTATGTAATTAAGTTTTGATATTTGAGATGTAACCTTTTTTATAGATCCATATACACTGTTTTTCACATATCATAAAATTGTCATATTGTTTATTAAATATGAAGGCCTTCTGTGCCTTAATGTTCTGTACGTTTTTTGCCAACAATCTAATTGGTAAATAAGTTGTTAATGCGCATTGAAAATAATGCTTAAGGTTGAAAAAAAAAAAAACTTGATATAGTTGACCGTACAATGGCCTTTGGTTGGAAAAAAATGTCTATTCTTTTCCTGCGTTTATGGCGCGAAGAACTTTTATAAGGACTTCTCAGTTGAGGGTGAGTTAACTGGTCTCATAGGTTAAAGGATTTTTCCTACGAGAGATGAAAAACCGGATATTACTCCTTCGTATGATCGGACTGTTCGTCTCTCAAAACGGTCAGAATGGCATTTCAAAGATATAAATACACTTACCTCATAGCCAATTGCTGCGGGCTTAATTCCAAACAATATATAAAATAACAGCATAGTTAAAAAGGTAAAGCGATTGAAATTATGAATATTGAGCTTCTGAGGACGATGTCTTCTCTTTTTCTTAGGTAATTCAGCTTGTAGTAAGTTGAGATTTAAGAGAAGAAAATTGGAAAGTTCCAAATGATTTCAAGAGCGATTGGGGATGTTAGGAGAAACAACAGATGAACATGATGGAACAGAATAAAGAGATTTTGAGTGAAAGCAGATCAAAATGAGGATATTCTAGAATTGGCCTCTCTCTAATGGAATATCAGGGAACACACGGAGACATAGGAAGTAAAAAAAGAAAAGAAAAGAAAATAAACAGGAAAAATAAAGTCGAGGAAATTCTTGGCTGAGTTTCATTTAAGAAAAATATAGTTTAAAAAGTGAAACTAAGTGACGGATTGGATATCAGTGAGGCTAAAATGATACTCCACATATTTCTGAAGATTATCTGAAATTATCAGGTAAAAATGCAAACCTCGTATGAGAAGTTTGCATTTTTTACCTGTATAAAATGCTTTGCTAGGCATTTCATTATTGTTTCAGATCAAGTATGATCTGGCATAAAATATGAAGTAATGGATACTTAATTTTAGTAATTTTTCCAGGCCTACATAGTGTCACAAGATCAAAACTTTCATCACAGTTTGCTTTGAATACATTTAGCGGTGGTGCTCTCAGAGGCCCATTTCAGCCATGCATTTTACTCGTTCATTTCTCTTCCCCCCCCACCCTGAATAAAACTCTCACTTCCTTATTCACATAACCTTTTCACTGCTTTCAGGGATGATCCCTTCCTCATTCACCTTATCAGGTGAAGTACGTAGAACGCGACATGAAATATGAAGTAACGAATTCTCATTTTTAGTATTATTTCCAGGCCTCCATGGTGTCACAAGATCAAACTTTCAGCAGAGTTTGCTTGGAATGTAATTTAGCGTTGTGCGCTAACTCCAGCAATGCATTCCACTCCTTTTCCTCCCTTGGAGCAAAGCTTTCACTTCCTTATTTACCTGACCTTTGCACAGCTTCCAAGCATGATTCCCCTTTCTCTTACTGCCTGTTACTTTAGCAATTTCCCACGTATCTAAGATGGGCTCATCCTATTAAGTTTTATATCTCAGTCATATTACGAATTCACCTCCTACTTTCAAGCTGTGAAAAACACATTCTCTCAATCTTCTCAAGTATTCAACAAATCCTGACAAAGTTTTACTTACTCGCCTCTCGTTTCCTTGTCACCCAGGTAACCAGATCTGCACATAGAAATCCAAATGTATCCTGATTATTGTCTTATGCAGTAACACTATCCCGAATTGTTAGTGTTTCTCATTACGGTAACAGTTTTGAGTAGTCTACAACTTTTCTGATGTAGTGTTCCGTGAACTTTAGCTCAGTATCCAACAGTATGCCCAGGTTCCTCACCTTCTCCACCTTTTGAGTAAAACACTACCGGTACACCCATTACATTTCCTTTACGCACAGCGCATTGCATTTAATGGGGGAAAATATTGAACTGATCTTTCCCAGTTTTAGGCGAGAAATGAATTTCATCGACGGTGTGAGACCACCACCCCGCTTATTGGAGGTCTGAATTACCTTTGAAAAAGTTTCGTTGGCTCTAGAGTAGGGTTTTAGGATTATTTAAAAATAAAAAAATTAATAAAAATATCCTTAGCCCATCCATAGTACTCTTGTATTATCTTTCATGGAGAGAGAGAGTCACATAAAAAAGGTGTCTAAAAGTTAGTCTTTCGTGGTGGAAGTCATAAGGTGTCAACATATTCAAATCTCCTTGTAGCAAAAACGCAGCAGAATTCTGTGCAATCATTCTCACTAACTTAGCATCCTCTGCCAACAGTTGAATATCCCCTTTCAAACCTTGAACCATATAATTATGCCATAAAGTGGAGAAAATTCACTAACTGTCATCATATCGTCACACTGACATTGCTCAACATACAAATGCTCAGAACTGACAGTATCAAACAGGCCAAAGAAGTGGCAGCAAGATATTTCGCTAGGAATATTCCGGAAGCATTAGCGTTGGATTCGGTTCCGTTCTGTATACTACATAGCATCTGGCAGGAGCAACCATTTATTTGTGTAGTCTCGAATAAAAAACAAAAAAAAAGTGAGACTTCATGATACATGCTGTAGTCCTAAAAGACATTGGTCGTATTACACAGTCGAAAAAACAGTAGATTAAAGAATGTTTGGATCTCACTTCGAAACCCAAAGACGAGTCTCAAACATGGGATACGATTTGGACGCAATAGGGAGACGCGTTGCTGCTCGCAATTCCTCCTCTTTCTCCTCCAGAAAACAAACAAGGCCTTATCCTTGCTCTGAAGGAGGAATGGGCCAGTTTGCCTCAAGAACTCCTGAATCTCTTGGTGTTAATCATGGTACGATGTTGTGAGGGCTGCGTCGCAGTTCGGGGTGGACATGATCCTTACTGAAATGTCTCTTTGCATAGTTTTCTGAAAGTATCATACAATAATTCCTTAACTACATCCTTAGGAAATTTGTAAATTTTGCCAAAAACGTATCGCAATTTATAACACATTTTTGTGTAATATAATGCATTGTTGTATTGTTAGCCGAACCACGGTACTCTTGTTCGATAGGTTTACAACCTTTCGCAGGTAGGATTTACGAAAAAAAAAAGAGAAAATGATAATAAATAACGCGCACGCGCGTTATTTACAAACATAATACACAATTTTAAAATTTGTGCTTTCGGTGAGCGGCTGAACGGAGAAAAAAAAAAAAATCCGAACACCTGAATTTATGGACTTTAAGTTATCCTCCCCTATCACACACACACAAAGTTTTGAAATATTTTAGTATCTTGAGACCTTTGTCACGAGCTACTTGTATATGCATTAGAGCAGTGTACGTCGAAGTAAACTCGTGAATGAAACTTCGAATGCAAGTATCATTCTGGTGCAAATAAAATTAATAAATATTTTAAAACCGACAATGAAAAAAGTCAGTTACGCACTAGTTACCGCGGGATGGCAGTCGAAGGAACGAACTCCCTAGAAATGTAAAAAAATGCTGCACGATATAATAAAATATTATAGTATTTAAGAATGAAACTACCTCCACATAGAGTTGAGAAGTGGTTTTCTCACTTCATCCAGACAAATTCTGAAACATTATTCCAAAAATATATCTTACAAGTGAAAATAAGGTAGGCAGTTGCTCCTATCGTGCACGCCTCTCCAGAACATCCCATAATATGTTCCATAGGATTCAAAGGATTGCGTTGCCCAGAACCCTTGAGAACTCATTATCATACTCTCTTATCATTCTTGAACCTGTTTTGGATCCGTCAATAGCGAGAGAATTACATAGGGGGTCTCAGGTACGCTTGCGATGAATAAAATCTTGCCAAGATCCTGGCAGATTCACCACCATGCTTCAACTTTTGTAACGCGTGTTGGTTCTAAATTCTCACTCGTTAGTCATCAAACTATGGCTCGAAATTCACAGTGGATTAACAGAAATTTTGACCTGGCCTTGCAACCTTCTGCCGGTGATCAGCAGTCGAAACTTTCTTCGCTGTCGACGTTATTGTAGCTGACATTTTCCAAAGCAAAATTTTTCTTATTGTATTAAACTATTCTCTGTGATAATTACATGAGTTAAAATGAACAAAGAGAACTAACTAGCTATATTATTATACTGAAAAGAAAACATTCATCTAAACTTAAATGGACACATGATGTGAACTGATTAACAATGCAGCCAGTAAACTGGTTCAAATTACGTTAGAATTCAAATGGATGTTAGTTAAAAAAAAAGAAAAACACCAGTAATAGGTTTAACAGAATTAAGAAAGCCTGAGACAATATTTAAATATGTTTTATGGTGAAAGGTTTGCATATTTCTTTGTAAAGTCTTTCTATTAAAATACTTATTTTGCGTGTCTAGAGGAGATGGCATGCAGAGTAAAATCGGACTTGTGTCACTCTAAGTATCTGATGTAATCTTGATGTTCTTCTGCGATTGACCTACCGGATTATCCGAAGCAAAAGAGACAACAAGAGTAATGCACCTAGTAAATACACATAGTAATGCACCTAGAAAGAAAGATAAATTGCGTAACTGTCAAAAGGAAACTTACTAAATTTCAGAGCATAGAAGTCTCGTGATATTTTCGGAATCACCTTGCATATAACGAATAGAAACTATAAACAAATTCATGGAGATTTAGAGAACAATGTCTAAGATTTCTCATTACGTTTTCTATGAAATGAATCTTATAGCCATTTAATGAAATTCAACATCTTCTTAATGGCATAAAGGGGAATATTGCATGGTGAATTATGGGTTTGATCGTATCGGACTTTTGGATAGGATGGTGATGAAAAGTACAGTCGATGTATCTCCTCCCTATATTAGGTTTATTTCTGTGGACTGAAAATTGAAGACAATAATTTAATTTCATTGAAATCTATGATGGAAGGAAATTTATAAATAACCGAGGTTCTGACTGGGAGGAATTCCGAACAGAAAAATTATTGTTAACGTCACTTCAATTGCGTAACCAATTGACAGGATCATCCCAATACGGGCTGAATTTTTGAATGGGCATGCATGCTATTTTGTTGGTTTCAATAATTTAGAATGTTTTCATCTTGTGAATCATTTCATCTTGTGAATCTTTTCATCTTGTGAATCGTTGTCATATACAGTTCTTGTTGAAACATTACACTAAGATGTGTCGTAAAATCTTTGGCTATAATGTCTGCTGTAGCTGATCATCTGAAATCTATGCATTGCCTCGTAAAATCTAGCGACTTCAATTTACTTCCAAGCGACTAGTTTGCAGAATAATTATTTTTAATTTGGCAACCCTGAAATGGAAAACTCTGTTTCGCTAGTCTGTTTGCAGAGGTTGCAATGAGGGGTTGATGGTCACTATTCACATGTTTGTGAATAGTGATAAAACAGTTTATTAAGTTATTCTTGCTATTTCCGTTATTTTTTTATCTATTATTTTTTTTTTCATTGTTATTTCGCACGAGGAAAACTCTAGACATTGTCTTTAGTGTAAGACTGAAGTCAGCCTTTTGGGATGTCGGGTATGGACGGACTCTACATATATTTTCTGGAAGTCAACAATATTTCCTATACCTTCCATGCTATTCTAAATATATTGACTCATTGCCTCTGAGCAGATGCTTTTATCCCAATCTCTATTGTGTGTGTGGGGAAGGGTGAGGTAAATCATCCGATTACCATACATACGCTGAATGTATTCAAAAAGAAAATTCGAATAAAAATATTCGAGAAATGGCGATACGAATAGCCATTTCTCGATTTTTTTCCCGCATTATCTTTAAACATATCAATATTGAGTAATGATTAACAATGTTGACAATGAAAGGCACTTCATCAGAATTTCAGACCTAAACACTTTTTATTAGTTTAAAAATGTGTGTTCGAAACGATCCATGAGCTACATTTTGAGCTGCAATCTGGAATTTCAATACGAATGTATTATGTTGAATTTCAACATAATACATTAATGCTTTTCAGTATATTATAAAATCATTAAAATCAAATTTTTTTAAAGTAATCCTTGTATTTGAACCCAAGTTTGTCCATCTGGGAGTCATGCATTGTTCTTCCAAATGTGCCACGGAGCTATTGCTGCTATCTGGACCTATGACTGTTATTTCTTCTTGAACATGAACTAAGTGAAACAAAAGTGACATTAGTAGATGCTTTATTTTGTTTTCCAGTTATTAAATCATTTCCACAGATGAAGTTTGTTTTCTGTTTGATGGGCTGGAAATCTGTAACTTACAGAGTGACGTTTCAGATTAAATATCATTGCACTAGGATGCCTAATACGCTTGTGGTTCGTATTAAATGTGTTTTTAAAAGTATGTAAAAATAAATGGCATTCACTTAGAGCATTTTTACTGCTGCTTTTTTTAAATTTGTGGATTTATTGGATATTCTGTGTGCTAATATGAAATTACATTGTCAAATGGGCAACAAGCTGTTGCATATCTTTCATCATATATCGCCTATTTCATTCCGGAAGTGATTTACGTGTATATTTCATGAAAGCAACAAATAATTAAATTAAAAAAGAATAGAAAAATGAAATTTGTTGATATATGTCGGACAATAGCGGAATCATTTACCGATTACTGTGTGGAGAAGAACCTATTGTTACCATGACAATTATCACATCCGTCTTATGCTAACAACAAAAATTCAGCCTATTTGATTATAGATATTAGCAATGCCTGTATTGGTAATAAAGATATAAATGCATAATTTCAAATATTTGTCGTCTTGTGTACCGTTACATTGTACTAAATAAGGATAAGCACATCGTGGAGGCTTACATACCTTACCCAGTTATGAACATTCGTTTAGTATACGTGAATAAACATTTAAAACTGAACTCTCTGAAACTGATTTCGGAAAATAGTTCACTCTAATAGGAAGTGTGCTAACTGGTTTCATTAGGTAGCTCTCGAGAAGCTGATTTAATTACATTTGAATCATAAATCTTAGGAAATTTTATAAATTGCTTAAGAGAAAAGAAGTTAAGCAGGTTTCTTTTGTTATTTTTGTTGATATTTTCTGGTATGTAAATATATTATCGAAGACTCATCGCACAGGCAAGAAATTATTTCTGCAATATCCTCCTCTTACTCCTCCTTTAACTCCTTAATTTAACACCGAACCCAAAAGAATATATAACAAATATGATCCAGGGACAATTCAAGTTCTGTGAACACTTCAGCGCCATCTGTTTGATTTCACAAACAGTGTCTGTGATGAGAATACTCAAGTGCCTTGCTAAAGGAGGCGGACAGCGTTTATGAAGGTGGATGCAGTGAATCATTCCAAAGTGGTGTATGTCGCTGGTGAAACGCATTCACGGTCACCTTCAGATACCCCCCATAATGGCCTCGCTGTGTAACCCTAAAAGTATGATCCTGTTTTCCGTCTACTGGGGGGGGAGAAGAAAAGGTTGAAACGTAATAATAAAGAGCCACTTTGCATCCAGACGCTCTCAGGTATTGACGGCCCTCATTGATAAACTGGTTAGTGTTCTCGGCTTCCCTGAGGTCAGTGAAAATAGTGTCCACCAGCGGTGAGAATTCCTCAATTACTTCCAAGAAACAGGAAGTGAGTCATTGTGTGGGAATTTTATAAGCGGAAACATAAACAAAGTGAATCTTGATCATTACAAAACCGGACCGAAGATAGGTAAGTAGAAAAGTGTAAGAAAGAGGAAAGAGAGAGAGAGAGAAAGAGAGAGAGAGAGATCACGCAGTCACAAGTGTAAAATGATACCGAAATTCGACCTCTTCGAGTGCGGTTTCCATAAAGTGTATCGAAGTCGTACAACTTATCATTAGTAAATTGCATAGGTTAGAAATCAAACCCTTTTCTTCATAATAAATGAAGCAGTTTAATTGTTGGTGGCGACACCTATATCTTCAGGGTGCGTCTATTCAGTGGGTCAGTGTACCCAACCTGTCCACCTGCTGATAACCATATAAGCGCAGGGTGCTTGTTTCGTCTTCCTGGCGTCACCTTTTAACCTCATAACTCCGGGGTCCGGAAATGTAGTTGGGGCCTCTTAAAGATTGCCGGTGACCCATATGCTCATTTGCTTCGTGTTGTCATTTTAAAGGGCTCTTTGAATCTTGTCATCTCTGCGGTAACCGTAAAGTCTTATTTGTGAAAGTTTGTTTTCCGTGTTTATTTCGTTCCAAAATTGGGTTCGAATCTCAGGTGGAAACTAGTTATAAAGAGGAAAAAAAAAACAATGAACAGAAATCCATGATATGCATCTGAACTAGTTTACAGAGAGAGAAAGAGAGAGAGAGAGAGAGAGAGAGAGAGAGAGAGAGAGAGAGCTGTCCTATATATCAGTATGGAGATCTCATTACAAAGACGGAATTAGGCAAAGCAAAAGTCTAGAGCAGCATTTTATACATATGATTACAAATTCACCATTCTGGAAATAGTGATAATAAGTTTCCATGAGAAAATTATCGTTTCCGCTTTGTCTTTCACGAGCCTTTAATGGTCGGGCAAGAGTTTAATCACCTTTGACCCAAATGACGAAGTAGGTCTGTTTACTAAAAGAGTCAGTGGCGAATCAAGCAGGCATCTAGCTCTTTCTTTAACGTCAACACTAAAAAAGAAAACTTGGAAACTAAAAAGTATATATTTCATGACATTACTCTAGCCTCATTCAATAAACACACAAAGACAATAAGGATTCGTATATCAATTCACACAGCAAATCTCCTTAATTATACTAGATCTCATTTGGTCATAATATAACGTCGCATAATAGTTAAAAATACCACCGTTTGTTAGTCATTTAATTATCAATCTAAAGTAGAACGCCTTTTTTTTTTTTTTTTTTTTTTGCAGGTGCTCCATTATGATAGTCATAACTACAAGATTTTACATCACCAAACCATTATGCTTAGGGAATCACAATGTCATTCGAGCTAACTGAATAATGAAGCTTAGCTTTGGAAAACCGTAAAGAATTCCTAATTTTACTTTTTACTTTATTTCAAGAGGAAGAGATGAGAGGAGGAAATTAGCCGTGTGCGTGTGTGTATATACACACGAGAGAGAAAGAGAGAGACGCAGTACTATAAAGGATAAAGAGGAGCTAACCAAACCTAGATAGGGAGGGCGTGGAAGGATGTAGAGAAAACTCCTTCATGTCTCGAATGGACAATCGTGAGGCACGAGGAAGGGTCAACGGCTGGGAGTGCAGTAGTTTACTCGCCAAACAAGGACATTGAATGCTCTAGTTTGGGTAAGTAACTATTTATAATCTGAACAACAGGCATGTTGATAATCGTGTGTCACAAAGCAAGGAAAGAAAAGCAAATCGTTTTCAAGTTTCGGAAAGCTTTGTAGCCAAACAGATAAGGCAAATGATGGTGTAGTTGTTCTTCACCGTCAAATCAGTGCGTCACACACGACTTTATTGTGCCATTTATCTAAGTCGTGCTCCTTTTGTCTCTGGAATGGACAGTATGATAAATAGTTCTAACCCACCTACAGTGTTCCAAAAATAAGTCATTTACCTTAGCCTCAGCTCCGTGAGAACCTCTTATTGTAATAAGAACTTGCGCTATTTTCAGAGGGTTTTTGTATATGGACAACTTCATCAATTTATGATCTCATTGGAAAAAAAAAAATCTAAACAAAGCCAAAACGTTAAGATTGAGGACATTCAAGACACTTATTAGGAAATGTTGTCATTATAAATACTTGAAGAGTAGATGTAAAACGGAAGAACAAAAAAATGAAGAGAGTTAAGAGATTGGAATAAACGGAAATCGAGTGGGAGATATTCTTGGAGACTTTGTACAAACTAAAACTATTTATAACTTATCTTCTTTTATCTAATGATAAAAAAATCCCGTCTCAAAATAAGGAGACAGCTATGTCGAACTCAGATTTTTATCCTTCAGTTCAGCTATTAATTTTAAATTTTATGTGGGTTTTTTGAATGACATCCTTTTCTTACTACATTTTAATTGATTTCCAATTGTTCAATTAAGGGAACAAATGGACTCTGCTTTTGGTTTAATATTTTTCCTTTTGAGGATGATCGGTCAGATATTACTAATAGCCTGTTAATTTCTGTGGTTGATGTGGCTCTGTGCGTTCAAAAACTGAGATTGTGTAGCTCTTTATCCACAAACCTGAACTCCGGTTGACTCTTTGATTTCTTGGAATTGAAACTAAGATTTCAAATCCCCCCCCCAAAAAAAAAAGGACATAAGGGAGAGGGGTTAGTATTATGTGTATTTTCTTGGATGAGATAGCATTCTCATATTTCCAACTGTTAATGATACCTAGAGTCGAATTTGTATGACACAGTCTTTTACCAGTGATACAGATTTTACCATTGCGAATAGATCAGTGATATGGCATGGAATGGCAACACCTCTTGGGAAATGCATAACTTCATTTTCACGTACCAACATACAAAAGTTCCGTGGATTCTAGAAGTATAGCTGTCTTAACATAGCATATGCCAATGGTGACAATAGAAATTACATATTAGTATATTTCATTCTAAATCTGGCGGTGTTTCATTATTTATTTCAATAAAGGATTTTCTTATTTACTGTAAAATCGATTGATTGGAGTGTTTTGTAGAAGCGATTGTGCTTCTTGTACGAATGAAATTCAAGGTCATGGAAATTTATTTGCTTTTTTTTCCCTGGGAAAAACTCGTTTATAAATTACGTAATGCTTCTTTTCTAATTTGATATCCTCCCGTCACAAAATGTCATATATCTGTAATAATAGACTCTCAGGCCTAATGTCGGAAAAGACCGGTTTCCTGCCTCTCCTCCTTCCCTCTAGAAAGCGCTACGCAATTTATAGACGACTCTAAGATTCTGATAATTTTCTGTACCGTTTCTCTTGGAATTGTGGGATATGTGGCGCTTCTTTGATAATACATGTTTTTGGATGTTACGCGAAGCGAAGAAACGAAAAAAAAAAGCGACAAAAAAGTGTTTACGAAACGCTAGTTCTTATTAATGTTACTCTTATTCACTCCCCTCCCCTCCCCCAAAAAATGTTATAAATCTATTGCACATGAGTACAGCGGACGGTTAAAAGCTAGATAATCCGAAGAAAGAATTGGGTTGAGTTATTTTAAATTACTGCCAAAGCAACTAAGGCTATGTCTGTATAATGTCTGTTGATTGCTTGTGAAGCCTTCGTAGCTCAGTCAGTATAGATGAAGCCCTTTGGTCGGAAAAGACCTGGGTTCGATTCCCGTCAGTGACGTGAGGAACCTTTATCTGATTAGCCAGTCTCATACGAAGGTAAGGGTTTTTCACCCGAAAATTCGGGTTTTTCGTACCACAGAACAGGCAAGTCCTTCCAACGAAGGGCATCGTTGATCTCGATGCCCTTCGTTATCACTGCATTACGGAGGCTCTTCCAGAAATAGACCGAAATACGTACAGTATTTTTCAACCCGTTTCACTGATTTAAGAGGTAGGATGGTGGTCTCAGACACAGTGACGAAAATCATCGCCGCTAAAAGGACATTCTCAAATATACATGATACTGCGGGATTCGGATCCGCAGCCTATTGGTTAGAGAACAGAAATGCTATCCATTCTGCGAACCCGGTGTTATTAGGAAATAAACTTAACATCGTGTTGGCAGTCAAGTTCAAATTCCATAATGCTATGGAAGAAAAACTAAAATAATTTAATTATAATTGAATGCCTTTATATAATATGCCTTTATATAATGTTTTCGTTTGTTTAATTGATAGAAATAATCCGTCATTATTCTTCCATGTTTCCATGGCAACAGTAGGTTCTGCTTATCTCTTAGATGGGTGCCAGTTTGCGCGATTAAGAACAAAGTAGAAGATAGATAGTTCGTGGCTTAGTAGCAAAATACTAGCAAACTATCTTTGGCTTTTTTTTTTTTTTTTGCGTACGCCTCCAGAACTCTTTAGCACAGTTGCGAAGAACGTTGCAATGTTTCCCCTTTAATTGGAAACACCCGGATTGGATTGGAATCTCGTCTGAGAACACCAGGAAAAAAAAAAAAAAAAGCACTTTTCAAGTAAATGCAAGTTAGGCACTCTGATATTATTATGATGGCTGGACTTTACTTACCACCTGCAATTAACAACCATAATACACTAGCTTCATAGTCTTAGTCGCTTTGGCCTTAATCCAAATCAGCACATTCAAGACCAACACGTCAAATATGTTGACTGCTGTTTTGAGAACAAAATAGACAACATTTCGGTAAACTATACCACGATGAAGTTCTAATAGTTTAATATATTCCAGAATTTTTGTTTCTCATTCAATCTTAGTGTTTCAAATGCGCTGAGGAAAGGATAATTTGTGTCCTTAAAAATTAAATAAATGAGTGTTGAAGTGATTGTTAGGAAATTTTTTACGACAGTCACATGGCTAAAAATGACACGTTTAGAATTAGCTATACTTTTTCGGCAGTTTAAGAGTCTCTTAGCGGCGAACCAGTGAATTATTGACCTTTGCATCCATCCTTTTTGCAGTTTAAGATGAAGGCACAGTAAGTATACGTAGGATGTGCCAGTGTATGCGCATGTCCACTTAACATTGTTGAGCTCTTCTACGTGGCAGAAGTGCATGCGATGAGTTTTAATTAAAATTACACGTAAATGTCCTATTACGTTCTCTACGTCCGTTCAAGGGCTGGGTTCCTACAAGATAGATTACGCATGAGTTGGCTGGCAGTACTGCACGTGAGAGTCATTCCGAGCTGTTTTCATTTAGTGTGACCTAGTTGGAGCCGGCCGGAGGGACGCTACTGATTACTTTCCTATACCTTTTCGTGACCAGAGTAAAGGAATCATAAGTGAATATTAAGCTCGTGCTAATTTTCCAGGAGTCTTTCCTCTCCGTAAACAAGCGAATTTCTTATCTCCCTCCCTACCACAAGTTTTTTTTTTTTTTTTTTTAGTTAATTAATGGGAGCCTATAATACATTAGAATATAGTGCGACACTGTCCTTATTTACCTGTGACCCCATTCTAGAGTTCAACTTTTTTGTTTCAGACAATGAGATAAGAGAATTCCACTTACATTTTCCAATTTACAGTCACCTGAATGCAAAATCACCTCTTAAAAGAAAAACCAACTCCCTTTCGATTCATATTTTATGCCAGTGTTCCCTTTTCACCCCAACTTTTGAGTTTCCGTAAAGGACTCACCAAGTTCTTGAACTTTTCCCAAGTTTAATAAAGAATGTCCTTCGTCCTTAGCTACACGTGAGTATTCTATTCCTAGATTCACGTGCAGCGGATCAACAAGTACTCACGGACAAGGAACTATACTTGCAGACAAGAAAATTATAGTGTCGTACGCATAAGACATTGAAAGCTAGCATTATTGCGCTTGGCATTGACTTTTGCAACCCTTAACCTAGCGTGAGCTACCACAAAGGAATTCGTTATAACGAGTGCTAGTTATTACCGATAAAACATCTGGAAAGGAAAAAAGATCCCTGGAATAAACCTTATTTCATATCGCCGTTTATAGCGTAATAATGGTAGAATATCCATTGATAAAAACAAAGCGTATCGCTCTTATCTCATAAAACAATCTCAAATGCAGGAGGGGTAAAAAAAAAAAAAGTAAGCAAAGTACTGAAAAAAGCATAAGTTTGTCGAAAACAGTTGAACGATGTGAACTATCCGGGTACCCGAGGAAGGAAGAGTTTCAGAAATTAAAGAACATATACGTTAATATTCATCGTCATCGTATGTTACGCTTTCGCGCAGGCCTACGAATTTTACCGCGTAAGTTTCCGTAACGAATAATCCCGCGGAACAGGTTGGTTGCTTCTTATTGCTATCCCATGTCTGTCAAAGCGTGTGTTCACTGGACCGGTTTGCTTGCTTTTCGGGATGAAAAACCCCAGATAAACTGGCGGAAAAAACCCTACTGTCCACGCCTAAGACCGGCTAACTTAGCTATGACAGATCCTTAAGCCCCTCACCTCGTCGACCGGAATCGAATCTAGAACACTCCTTCCCCAGGTTGCGAAGCGCAAAGCCACTAGGCTAACCGCGCGGACACGTTAATGTTACATAAAATAATTTTAATCGTAAAATTTTCGCCTATGTATCAAAGTCATATTCAGTATTTGACTTAAGTTTGGATGACGTAACAAATCTTTATAAGTTTCCTTATAAATTCCATATCTTCCTAAAGATGTTGCGACCCTTTTAGAATCTTTCTGCTAATGGTAAATCGCCTCATTTTTCAGTTGTACTGAAGATGCCTATGAAAAATAGGGGAAAATTTTACGTACATAGTCATTTATGTAGTGTAGTCATCCATTCTTTAATTTCTATAATTATTCCCACCTTTTATTATTGTGACCCACGAAAGATTGAAAACGTATAGTGCATTAGTACTGGGTGGGTTAGCGATCATTTATCTCTTTTTTTTTTCATTATATATATATATATATTTTTTTTTTTTTTTTTTACCTAGTCCGGAAACCTACTTGCGAGACCAAAAATGGAACCCTTCAAGCCGCTTCAGACTTCCAATAAGTTAGGCGGTGGCCTTATTCCGGGTGATGAAATTCATTTCCCACCTAAAGACAATCGCAAGCATCTATGCCTAATGGGAGTCGAACCCAAAGCTTATCGGTCGGATGCGTTAGCTATTCAGCCAGCCAGGCCAGCTACTTATATTCTTCCTAACAATCACCTTTTATTTTATCAGATGACTTTTGTAAGGAGCAGTGTAAGGAATAAGTGCATGCCAAATTTGGTCAAACGGGTTGAAATGTTATATGTACTCACAGACTATAGACAAAGTATGGTTTGTGGCTTAGCTGACACAGGTTTTCTGGGAATGGTGACGAGTCTTGAGGAATGTATTTGGTTCCTCATTAAAGTGCTTATTTTAAATATAACTATAAAACAACGAAATTGAGATATTCCATACATCGCATTTACGGTATTAATATAATCCTACTGAAAGTTGTCAACAACTCCGTGTGGGATTACGTAATACCGTGACTCAAATTAAATTATAACTGTAGTGATAAGTTACACATCGGTCTGGTTAGTCAAATGGATAGCATTTTTGTTCTTTGCTTAACAGAAGGTGAGTCCGAACCCCACAGTGCGATTCACATAAAAAAAAAAAAAAGTAATGATTATTTTTATCATGAATTCATCATCGGCACTGAGGAAATTGAGGTTTTAACTCAAAAACGAACGATGTATGGCTGTCATTCACAGCCACGCATCGTTCGTTTTTGCATTCTTAAGGTGCCTTGAGAATTAAGTTAAGAATTAAGTTCGTTTTTACATTCTTAAGGTGTAAGAGGTGCAAAGCATTGAAGTAAGAGCATTGAGAGGTGCAAGGCATTGAGGTAAGAGACGCAGCAGCTTGACATATTTTTTAAAAAACCTTAAAAATCATTTCAAAACTTTCCAGAAATTTATGAATACAAACGAACGAATTGTTAATTTATCGCTTAATTTAAATATTTCCCGGTTTTGTAATTATATATAATCATATATAATTATTGATGTACTAAAATTGAAATATTTCTATCTGGAAATTTTAAAGAAAAATTTGCCGTGTGCCTGCGTAGCCACTTGATAACTTCCATGATGTCTGATTGACAGAAGAGACAGAGTTTTTTTCTGTAGTTTTCTCCCCAGCTGTTTTCTCAAGTTAGTTCATCTTTTGCGCATATGTAACTTTCTTTTCTTTTTTTTTTATTTGCGGAATAAACTCTGATTTTTAATCCCATAACTCAAAGAAATTGATCCTAGAACATGAATACAGACAAATAATATACTAGTTAGAATTAGGAACATGAAATGGCGACAGTTTGTTAGTTGTTAGCTACCGGACGAGAAGGTGACAGATTGTCAACTAAGCATATTAGAAAAAATGCATTCACTCGCTAGTGATGACAAAAGGTGGACACTGGATGCCTGCTGATTTAAAATAATACAAATAAAAATAAATAAATCTTGGACTAAAATAGTGTCGTCTTTTTTTCCCCTTTAGATAATTAAAAGCAGTTAAAGAATACATTCATTTATTTATAATTTGTCATCAACTTTAATATTCAAATCAGATAAACTTCGGCACTTCAGTCTCGAGGATTTGATTTGATTATTTATGTCGCAAAGACATCAAGGGTCATAATACGCCAGGAAGCAGGTCACAGCAGTATGATTAGTAATACAATCACGAACATCCATGCCCTTGACGGGATTCGAACCCGCAGCCAGCGGATATGCTAACCACTCGGCCAACTAGGTAGACATTCTCGAGGATGTCACTCGGTTGAAAAGACGTGGGTTCGAATCTGTCGATAACGTGAAGAACAGGATATGCAGGTCTTTTCTATGGAAGATGAGTTGACCGGTCTCATCCTGCTACAAGGTTTCTTCTTCCTGGAAATTCGATATTTTTTAAAATCAGCCACAGAGCACGCACAATTTGCATACCAGCGAGATGAAATCAGAATGGCTCTGGTAACCCTGATTGACAACAGACTTACTTATTCCTACCCACTATGAAGATATGACAACGATATCAGATCTTGTCGATTCATTGCATGAAACTATGGAATTGCCTATGAAAAGTCATTTTGCTCAAGCATGTGTTCAAAGTGGGGAACCAATTCTTCAATTACAATCTAAAACAGGTTATCCATAGGGTGTATTATGCTAATAATTTTTCTATGAATTTAAGTCAATAAATGGGGAAACGCAGACGTTGTTATTAGCGTGTATACTAAACCTATTTGCTTTACATAAATTATAGCACAGTAAAGCAATGCAAATCAACGGTATATTGTTTTAGTGTAATAAGCAATATTCGGTGTGCGCGCACATATATATACACACACACACAAGTTTACTCCACTGACGACATATTTTCTACTGCCTATCAGGATTATATGAAACATCCTGGCACTTCGTGTTTCAATATTTTACATTTTGCTTTCCCATTTTTATGTGATTCCCATCCATTCAAGTTTTTTTTTTTTATGTGTATAAATCTATAGTACATTTGTACTGTGTGCGGGTTAAGGGCTTTTTATTTATTTTTTTCTATATCTCTATTAATTTTATATATTATTTTGCATTTAAAAAAAAATTATATAGCCCAGAAACCCTACTCTAGAGACCACACATGGAACTTTTTTCAATCCGCTTCAGGCCTTCAATATAAGCGGTGTGGTGGTTTCACACCAGGAGATGTGAAACCACCACATCCATGCCCACAGCGGGATTCGAACGTTAGAGAGCGGATAAGCTTAACCACTCGGCCAACCAGGCTGGCAAATTAGTAGCATTCATATTTCTAAATGTGTCTTTGTCATTTTATACTGAGTAACTGCTCAGGATTCACTGCCGATCGTTCTGTGCTATTTAAAATCGGCTTCATTGGGTTTGCTGTTACGTTATTTTGTGCAAAAAAATCTTCATTATATATAGAGAAAAGTAATAGCCTCGTATCTCCGTCAGTATCGACGATGCGCTTTGATTGGAAAGACCTGGGTTCGAGTCTCGTCTAGTAGGCGAAGAACCTTTATCAAGTTCTTTTAAATGGAGGCAAGTTATCACATCTCAGTGGAAAGGTTTACCTCTCAGAAACTATGGATTTTTATCCCGCAAAATAGGGAAGCCGGTCAGGCTTGCCTAAATAAAGGACTTTATTTATTTATTTGTGTGGCATAAATAAAACATGCAGTACAATACACTGTTATTTTAAAAACATATAAAATTAAAAAGTTATATTCATATTAGTCAAATAGTTCATAGCTTCGGGAGCAGCACTTAAAAAGTCCGATTTGTCTCCTGAATATGCTCTAAGATAACATAACATTGGGTCACGATATGGTCCACGGTTTGTCTTTGAGATCCACAATTACAATGTAGGGAGAGCCGTTTATCCCATTTAAAAGGCATATCCGCACATACCGTGACCATTTCGTATTCTGTTAAGGTGAGTCCAGGATTTTCGTGAAAGGTTGTAGCAAGCATCGAAACGTTCTTGTAATTTGTTGAGAAAAAATTTTGTAATATCATCTGTCTGACGTTCCCACTGTTCTTGCCACTTTTGCTTCAGGTCGAAGTTAGTTGTAGTAGTAATTGTTGGGCTAATTATAGAGGTGGATGTCTCGATCTCAATCGTTGTACACTTACGTCTGGGAGATCTAAGTGTATTGGTATGTGTTCTCCAGGATTTTCTTATACTCCTGTAAGAGAGTACGAAAAAGGAAAATGGGATGGGATAGCGAAAAGTAATCTAACTAAAGTAACTTTCCGTAAATTTAAGAAAATTTACTTTAGTTCAGTTATATTTAGTTTAGTTAGTAAATCGAGAATGCCAAAATCAAGAAAAAGCTCCGTATTTTACTGCGTAAAAAGGGTTTCAATCAAGTGATCGCATCACTCATTTCCTCTGTGAAGGTTGGAGAATATATCTATCAAAGTAATTTTCATAAAAACATTTCAAAATAAACATCAAGGAAGAGAATTCATATGGGGAGAAAATCGAGATAAAAGGTTAGCTAGATGGTATTAACATGATGATATGTCTGTTTTTTTGTATTAGAACAGCTGTATGGAAATAAAATCTTAATAAATAAAAAGAAAAGAAAGAAACTATCGAAACCCTTTAAGTTCTTTTCATCACAAGAATTCTTTCTCTTGTTTTACTGCGTGTATTCCATACAGCTTCACAAGTGGCAATTATATTTCGGGAAGTGGATATTCTGTTCTCTAGTGCAGCGCTTCCCAAACTGTGAGCCGCGGCCCCCCCTTGGGGGCCGTAGGTTTTGTTGAGGGGGGCCGTGAAATAATGAAGAAAACAAATTTAAAATGTTTTAAGACTAAATAGATTTTTTTTTATTTTAAAAGAAACGTATTTAACTTTTATTATTTATTATTTCTTTTTTGTTATTTTTTATATTTTAATGGAAAAATTCACACATTGGTGTTGGTTCACAAACTTTGCTTCCTGCGTATTTCGGCGCTTAATGAATATTAGTAAATATTGCTTATTCATATATTTCATTTCAAAGCAGTGGTTAATTGTATTTACTTCGAATGATCTCCAGGGAAGCTCCAAATCTTCCTGTCCCTTTCATCACGCGTTCGTAATCAGGGACTGTTGATATTGACTTTATATCTATATCAAACCTCGTTTTATATCCGAGCTAGTTTTCTGTTACCAATAAAAGTTTCGCATATACTTCACACATGAAAAAAAGCTTAAATAAGTTTATGTGGGGAGATAGTAACTCGCTTGCAGTGGTAAACAACACGTCCTCCCTAACAGCCACTATACTGCAGAGGCAATAAAAACAAGTACTTTTATTATGCCAGTGAATAAGGTATGAGGAGTCTGTGTAATATATTTCTCAACAAACAGTGCAATTAGAGACAACTGGGATAAAAACACACTAATTAATGAATCACATGTCCCCTCATACAGAAACTATGCTGTATAGACTGAAACAAAACCATATGTTGCATGGGCAAACGCAGTATCTAACTAAAATCTATTGCTATTAATTAGATGTGTGTGAGTTCGATTTCCCAAGGCAGCAATAAAATTCAACCGAACGTGTTAAAATTCGTAAAAGTGTTAAAACCAAGTAATATATATATATAATGAATGTTATGGCAGTTTCACATATGGAATTCGGTTGAAGAGAGTTAGTATTTTAACTCAATTGTCAGCTATGCTTTTATCTTTCGGATGCGCGATCTTTTGTTAATACCACACCAATCATATGCACGTTTTAATAACCTGCCTTTGCTGTCTATTTCGCGTTAGGCTTAATTACCGTAAAGGGAGAAAAGTCACAAAAGAGAAAAATGTTCCTGGTCCGGGGATTCCCTTATTCATGTAATATTCACTAATTTCATGTTATCAGTCTGTGGTATGCCAGTATCGGTAAGTGGTGATATTATTTGATCTATTCTACGTTAAAAAATTTAACCCTGAGATGGATAAGTGGCTGATAAAAAATAAAAAAAATTCCCGCGAACAATCAGAAGAAGCAGAAACAGACTAATAAAAAAGGAGAGTATTTCATATTTTAATAGAACAGCCACACCGTCTTCAGAACCAAACGGTAAGAGGCAAAAAATGTAATATATGCATTTGATTTTTGCAATATTCGCTGTGTATGTTTTGTATTGAATATAAATACAATAAATATTATAATAATATATCTCTCTCTCTATTACGATTTTTTTTCGAGGAGGGGGGGCGTGAAATATTTTAATTTTTGCAAAGGGGGCCCTGACATCCAGAAGTTTGGGAAGCACTGCTTTAGTGTGTGTGTGTGAAGAAAATTTTCCGAAGACTCCTTCACTACTTCGGTTATTTAAGGAGAAAGCACCGAAACCAGTTCTAATGAAACGGTGAAGACGAATCTCAGCTGCCGTTAATTTACTGTATCCTTTGTATACTAATTATGCATAATTAGCATATTCAGATTTGTTTATTATAAATGCATATCTTCAAGTTTTTGGTGTCTGAGTGCTTGAATATCTTTTTTCAAGGTTTCAGTTCTTTATCACGGGGTTTGTAAATCCGAGGGAGTCCAGGTGTTTCTGGATGATTCAACAACTCGTTAACTGTACTGTAATATCCCGAAGCTGTCTATGAGGAAGAGGTAACTTCAGGGACAAATACTTTATTGCAGGAAGTTTTTGCTACGTAGACAAACTACTGACGGTCTATCATTTGATTATATAAAATGTCGATTTGTAGTTACAGTAACCGTGTGAAATACTTCCTCATATTTTGTAATGAAAGGAAAGGAAAAAATGCAGTAAGGAAATGAGAAAATATATTAATTATATTATAATTAGACGAATCAAATTGCCTACCAGGTGTTTATTTGAAGGTTCCATCTGTTATTTAGAAAAAGGAAAGAAAAAAAATGGCATACAGAGGATATTTGTTTGTTCGAACGTTCTGAATAATAGCTTTATTCAAGCTCTTTGACACTAATTAAAAATATCGTGTTTGGTTTGCTGAGAAATGGACTGTGAAATCAGAAAGCAAATCCCGAGTTCTTCCGGTATACTACGAATATGGACAAATTATTTAAGTTTTTCTATTAGACATTTTCTACTCTTTAACCCCCCCCCCACCTTCTATTTAACTAATATTGCGTATGCATTTTCTTGTAAGTACAAGCAGTGTCAGAGTCTCGAATCTGAGTTCGACTGGGTTATGAATGGTAATTAAACATGTTTTAAGTGCTAATACATTAACAATATGTACAGATTTGCAATAAAACCACAGGAATGCATATAAAATGTGGCAGATACCACCGGAGAATCACTCTCAAAATTTCATATACTTTCCTCCCTTCTCCAAAATGCAACTATAATCATAGTTATGCTACATTAGGGCTGCATCGTCATCGTATGTCACGCTTTCGCGCAGGCCTACACATTTTACCGCGTAAGCTTCCTTAACCGATAATCCTGTGGAATAAGATTGGTTGCTCCTTTTTCCCTGTAGTCTCCCATGTCTGTCGAAGTGTGTGTTCACGGGGCCGGTTTGCCTGCTTTGCGGGATGAAAAACTCCAGGATAAACTGGGGAAAAAACCCTGCTGTCCACGCTCAAGACCGGCGAACTTGGCTATAGGTGAGGAAAATCCTTAAGCTCCTCACGTCACCGACGGGAATCGAACCCAGGACACTCCTTCCCCAGGAATACGGTTGCGAAGGGCGTAACCACTAGGCTAACCGCGCGGACTAGTGCTGCATAGATAGTAATAATTCTTTACTAATATATATTAGAATCTTAATGAAGTAAAGGATTTAAACAAGAATATAATTTCTTGTCAAATATCACCCCTTTTTTTTATGCATTCGGAGAGATAATTTGAGTGTTATATTTTAATACTAATTATGATAAACGAGAAATATGTGGCCTGGTAACTACATACCGGTAGACCATCAGAAGAAAGACAGCTATAGGTTCGAATCTAGTCGCTGACCAAAGGAACTTTTTCTAGGCTTTTTACTTTTTCAGCAGATTCCCAAGGTAATCTATCTAGATTGGCCTACACTAATCTAGATCGATTTAGTACAGTTATTTCTGCCCTAAAATTCTATTTTTAACCTCCCTCTCTCTATCGCAACTCGGAAAAATCGACTGTAGAACTCGGACTATTTTACGCAATAAACTACTTTAAGTTTAAGAACGCAAGATGGCGGCAGCGCTTGCTCAAGAAAAGTTTTTAAATCAATGGTTGCTACAAATTTAACTAGCAGTGATTATTTAGGAAACTGAGATTCGCTGCTTACCGATTTCCGAAAAGGTTAGTCAGGAATAAAAGAGTTCTTCCTACTATGTTTGTGGAATAAAAAAAAGTCTAAAATTAAACGAGAAAAATAAAAAAATAAATAATGAAATAAGGATTTTTTTTTTTTTTTACCTAAGAGAAAAAGACTAAAAATAGTTGAAGGGAAAACTGGAGAAAAAGAAACTGGGTTTAAGAAAAATTGCGATTGCTGAAACTAGAAAACAAAATAGTCGAGAAATCATGAAAGTATAATAAGGATCTCCATTTAAGTTTTGGTGATCTCTTTACGGTCGGGTGTCCTCCAAATAATATCTGAACATTATTTCCAATCGAGCACATCCTGCAGTGTTGACTTTTTATCCAGCAGGGCACGGTTGTTTCATGGACGATAATGCTAGTGTTCATCGGGTAAGAATTATTTAGCAATGGTTCAGCATGATAGCGACTTCCACCATCTTCCCTGACCATCACAAATCCAGGATCTGAACCCTATTGAGAATGTATAGGACGTTAAAAAACAGATCCCAGAATGAAGTTCACTTCCGTCAAATCTGAGCCAGTTCAAAGACTGTCTGGTGAACGCCTGGTATGTTGTAGACGTAAATGCAATCCAACACCTTGTGGTGTCTATGCCAAAAGAGGTCCAACATATTAAATAAAAGTTTCCACTTCGGTGACCGGTGTGTATGCATTATCAGGTATTCTTGGTGACATAATTTTTATTCCTTTTAAATTTGAATCTCTAAAAAAATTATGTTACTGTTAGTTCCTGTACTTCATGCCTTGAAAGAGAAAGAGAGAGAGAGAGAGAGAGAGAGATCAAAATATTATACTTTAAATAATAAATTAAATACAAAAATATGATGCTGGATGTAAAAGCATCATTCAAAATATCTTTATGATAACTCTGTCAGGGAAATTCAATCGCCAACATAAGATGACCATCCTGAAATGTTTGGAACTGTCCCGATTTGATATCCATTATTCCATGTCTCGACATAAACATAATATATTTTGTAATATACATACTGAATGTTAGATTAATGCCTTAGCCATCTGTCGAGCCTGATGCTGAGAAACTAAATGTTGAATATCTGGTTCGATATACGTAAGAAAAAAGCGAAGGTCTCCTCTTTCAGTGATTTTTCATACAGTTTCTCTGTGTGGTGACAATATGATTCACAGCACTAAAGCCTGATTCCACTAGATATGAGGTAGGGGAAAGGTAGAAATTAAATATCGTTTTTCACATATTTGGATATAAGGCAAGCATTTTTTTTATTTTGCCAGCGTTTTTACTATCCACCACTACTGAAATTCGATTTGCTCTCTCTTCATCATATTTAAGTTCCAGTAGTTTCTCGACATGTTATATCAGCCTCAGCAGTATTTGCAGTAAAAGGATTCACCATTGCGTCATACACCTTCAAGTTCAAAATATCACTAAATCGTTTTTCCATATCCAATTTAAGTTCACTGAGGTGACTATTGAATCTTTGCATCATCTTTTATTGATGACAATTCCGGAAACTGATGAAATTGCCTCTTCAAAAGATTATGACGGAAAAGATCAAGTTTTTCGATAAATAATGGCACAACATTTTTGCAAATGATAAATGTTATATTGACTCCTTGAAGCTGCAAATTAATTTCATTAAATTTCTTAAAAATTCCTGCCAAATAAAATTCATCATGTTTTATTGTTTATAATTTTTAACAGAGATCAGCCTCATTTTCACTTTCAAAAAACTGTATGACACTCTCATATAATTTAAAAAAAACGAGTCAAGCATGCACCATTTTCGACATGCATCTTTGAGAGCCAACGAACTTCTGTGTGTAACAGTAACCTAATAAATTGCTTATTATTGTCCTGGCACAGCTGTCGAAACATTCTATCATTTACAGTTCAAAAAAAAAAAAAAAAAAAAAAAAAAAAAAAAAAAAAAAAAAACGACGGCGATCTATCATTGATGATGCTCCATCAGTAGCACATGCAACAATATTGTTCAAAGGTATATTATTTTTTGCAAAGTACGATTTCACAGCAGTAAATATTGATAATCATTTTGTATCTGTAATAAGATTTATTCTTGCAATGTACTGTTTTCAGCAAGGTACCGTGCATATTCCATCAATATTCCATCAACTCATCTAAATGAATGGAAAATGATGAGTTTTAGAGAATAGCTATAAGTTTATTTTCAACATTAACCGACATTTCGTCAATGCATCGTCATACTGTGGTATCGATAAGGGGCAATATTTTTATAACTTCAGTTGGATCCTGATGCATTACTGTTGAGATAAATTCTTTGATAGAGAGTATTATCAAAGTTTCTCCGGTTATGGCTTTTACCACGTTTCGCAATTAATTGTGATATACGATAAGCGGCAGTTAATCTATCTTCGTTCTTTGCATTTTGTTTCTTGAATGATGCAGTTATTGTAAAATGATTTTGAAATCTTTCTTACAGTTCTTGAAAATATTCAATGGGTTTATCTTTTGGATGCTTTGTACCAAGATGTTCTCGCAATCGACTTGGTTTCATTGCTTCGTTAGAAAATGTAAACACATTCAAAGCCGCTTGTTTGTAACAGATTCAATTAAACCCATCTTCAGATACTCTGGTAAATAGCTACGAGCATATTTTTTTTTTGAGACATGGTTTCCATATTTCTTGCACAAATTATTCAAATCGCAACATAATCTTGTTTTATGTATGTTCAGTACCCGCACAGCCTTATGTACTCTGAGCATTCAACCAATAGCATGGCACGAAGAATAAAATCGTTTTGGAACAACCTTGTACTATATTATTTACCGTATCTCACAAATATTTTTTTAACTGTTTATGCACGATAGTAACTTTTTCTTTTCACATACATTCTCTCACAAATTTAAGTTTGTATATTTTAGATGTTTTTAATACAGCATGTAATTATCCTGACGCCCATCTGAAAGCTTAAATCGCCCACTAGTTGGCGGTACGTACCGCCCAGGTTGAAGAGTTCTATAGTGTTAGATTAAGCAACCATGTTTGTCTCCGACACTATCAAAAAAAAAAAAAAAAAAAACCTATCAAAAGGCCAGTGAGAATTGTTGTGGTGGACACCCAAATTCAAAGTTATCACACTCCTGTTCTTTGTTTAACACTATTTAATTTCATTACAATTAGTTCGGATTTTTTTCTTTTTCGATTTTTTTTTCTATTTCAGTTAATAAGCATTGAACCATTGTTCCACATTGAATGACGCTGTTTCCCGATATAATGGAATTATTCTATCATGTTTTGCATTTTTTGGTAATTTATATGTACAATAACAACAAGGGATAGGCTTAATTTTTCATGGGGTTTCCTTCTGCCCTACCTTTCCTTATGTCAGCCTCCAAG
Organism: Typopeltis vanoorti; assembly: GCF_054136105.1. Lineage (NCBI taxonomy): Eukaryota > Metazoa > Arthropoda > Arachnida > Uropygi > Thelyphonidae > Typopeltis > Typopeltis vanoorti. The sequence continues at coordinate 96,230,455 of NC_143554.1, forward strand.
GTGTATCATAACTAGTAGAGCTGACCCATCCTATCCTGCGACCACCAGGAAAGTTTGATTTCACAGATGGGAAAGCGAACGCCGTTAGGGAGGGAGAAAGGGATCCTCAAATAACAATCTCTAACTGATGGAACTAGATACGTGATAGGGTTTCCTACTCTGTGTAAATGGAAGGAAGCAGAATATTTTCCCCATATCGCTATAATATTAGCGAAGCAGTATAATAATGTCTCAATCATAGCGGGTGACTTATAATCTATCTATATATATATATATATATATTATTTTTCCCATGGGATCTCATTTTTATCAATTCGGTATTTCCATATACGAAGAAGACAAAATTGGTACTCACAAAAAAAAAAAGAAAAAAAATCAAGTTTTCTACAAAATAATGTCGATATTTTAAAAGCAAATATTTCGCACAAGCTGTTTACATTTAACTAAAATACTTGTTTATCTACCTAAAGAGTACTGTACGCAGGTGGGCTCAAATTCTATTTAGTGAACGTCAAGATGGATTCAATAAAAAAGATCATTGCGTTTTATTGTGCACAAAATGTGAGTCAGTCACTGATTTGTGGGCAAATATTTAAGAGAATTTAAGCGAATCTATCAGACTAATCTACTTGATATCAAATACATGCTGTAGTATAGATGAAACTGGAAATATTGAGAAATCCAAGCTTATTGAACGCCCCAGAACTTCTTAAGAAACCATTAAACGCATTCTGGGTTATTTTTGCGAAATTCGAAGTCAGCTATCCTTGCAGTTGAACTCTCCTTCACCCTCCACTTTTTTTATAAGGCGCTTGCAAAAAAGATTGCGGTACAATTTAAGTTAAGAATCGTTCAGCATCTCATTGATAGATACAATCCTTTTGAATTCGTTACCTCATGCATGAAAAGATTATAAGACGGTGACGGTTGTTTGATTTAGGATTGCATGCGAATATCTGTTTAGTAGGGTGCAAAATTCGATTTTCCAGGAAGAAATTTCCACCTTCGTAAGATAACGGCTAAATCGCCTTCAGATGACAAGTCCTTATAAAGATTGCTAACGTCCTAGGTTAGATTCAAACCAGGACTTTCCAGTCAAAGGACAGTTATTATGTCATCCTCGCGGCTGCACTAAACCGCTGAAAAAATTGAAGAGAACAGCATCCTCAGAAGAAGATGTTATTCTCTTCAGAGACTGGAAATAGGAACAACAGTCGGATTTTGGGTTCTAGTTTGGATGTTTTTTAAAATTTCTTTAATGTCAGATCTACAGAGAAGAGATCAGTGTGAGTAAGTGACTACAGAGAAAGAAGGAATCTAATAATGACTTTTTTGAAAATTAAGGTTTTTTTCATTGGGTAAAACGGTATGGGAGGACAGAGGTAGATGGAATGAAAGAATATGACGAGAAGTTGCTGCAGCAAAAGTTTTGACTGAAATATATATGAATGGTGATCAGCAGCTCGTCGTGTTCTTATATGATACGAATAGAGTAGAGGAATGATAGTAGCCAGCTCGGTGGAGAAGCCCCTTGAAAATACTTATAACTAAGACATAATGCAGAAACAGAGCGTCTGTAAGAAGGAGGGATCTCCTGAATAGCATCGGGAATTCTTAGAGAGGGTTTTTGGTGCACTATTCCAAATGTGACAACGGTATCCTAAGAAGGAGCGGGTTTGGTATTGATATAATGTTAATAATTGTGCATGCATGCAGTGCTTTGAACGAAAGAGGCTGGAGGTTGAAGACACTATGGATGTAAAAGTCAACCAAAGAAGGGGAAATTTTGATCTTGATTGGAGATTGAAACACTATCAAAAGTAAGAACTATCTTATATCTTTTCGAAAATAAGATGGGATTGTGGCTTGGCAGTATTTGAAATTTCTCCACTCCACTTAAAAATGGTGAGGAGATCAGTGTTGAACAGATTTGTTACGGCGGATCCAGAAGCTTGAATTATTTGAGCACTACAAGGTTCAGGAAAACTATGGATAGGGTTTGATGTTAATGTATTAGAGAGGAGGATTTTGGATAATGGCACAGCACAGATCTCTGGGGTTCTGTGCTATGCCAAAATATCAATCGTGACGCAGTGAACGCTCAGAGAGGAAGGAGACTTTTAACCCAATCACAAAGGGTAGAACAGAGCCCATAAGATGATAGCCTGTTAAGAAGGCTTTCTATGCCATGCTAGATCGAATGCCTTGAGCCTTAAAATATGCTATTCCATTATATTGGACTGCTTCGGCACATTTATAAAAATATCAGGGCTTGGATAGTGGTCGAAAGTTTTAAGTGGAGTGGGGCATGAAAGCCCTCCTTCCGTAAGCATAATTTCAGTTCTTAGGTCGGAGCAGGTAGTTGGATCACCTGCTCAATGGAAACAGTAATCATAGAATGGTAAAGAGGATTAGAAATTCCTGAATCCGACTTTTGTTATGACCGCAGTTGCCAAGCAATAGTTGTATGCAGTATGAAGAAATTGCAACATAATAGTCGTAAATTGTCAGGCAATCCCTGATGTTATATCCAAAAAATCTACAGAATGTGTGATGTTCAATCATCATGCTTACTATATTATGAATATATTTCACAAGGAAATAAAATAATAATGTAATGTCGTAATATAACTTTTCTATGATTTCGAGATACGGATGAAAACTCGTTTTTTATATATATATATATATCCAGCCATGTTTCTTGTATTGCTTCCTGTTTTGCTTTGCTTAAATTCATTATTATTGTATTATTAGATTAAGTAATAACGTGTATCAAAACTTCTTATGTAATAATATGACAAAAGCAGGTGGGGGGGGAGGAAAGGAAGATTGCTTTTACGCAACCCATCGGTGAAATATAACAATTGTGCTGGAATGACTTGAGGCTCTAAACAGGTTGAACGTCCCCACAGAGGCGGATTGCGACAAAATTCTAGCTGTGGAATGTTGAAATAGTTTACTACTAATTAATTACTTCTTAAAAATAGTAAGTTAATTAATAAGATTCAATTTTCATTAAATTAATTACCAATTAGGTTTTATGTAAATTGTATTATTATGAATTAAAAGTTTTATATTTCGTGTAATGTTTCACAAAATATTTTCCAGCATTATTCATAATAATAAATTTCGCCTTTTTCTATATCTAACAGTCAAATTAAAAATATATTCCTAATGTTTTAGTCACCGAAATGAATATAAAATCAAAATTTTTCAGTATTATGAATAATGCTGGAAAATTTTATTTCTTGTAGCGTATCATGCTACTCATCGAATAGGAGAATGGCGTTATCAGAGAGAATTTTGATAGAAATCTAAGAAATATTAATCAAAAATGAATGCAGTGAAAATGAGTATATGTTTTGAATTGGTGAGAGCTGTTTGCTATCAGAAGCAGTAGAAAATAGAGAAGAGACTATGCGTCAAATAGCTTACCCATTCGTAAAAACTAAATAAATAAAAATAATAAAGCCGCATAGCTCTTTCTTTATAAATAAATAAATAATAAAACAGAAAGTAAAGCAAAATTAAAAATAAAATAAAATAATAAATAAACAAATTATATATGTTTATCTTCTGATGTTTTTTTTTTTTTATTATTATTACTAAGTTTAATAAATACATTAATCTTTCGGACGTACAATCTGTTTTAAACTCGTCATTTTAGCACAATTGTTATATTTCAACCTATGGGATGCATAAACTAATCGCTTATCATCCTGCTTTTGTCTATAATTACATAAAAAGTTTTGATCCATGTTATTACTGAACCTAATAATTCAATAATAATGAATTTAAGTGGATAAAAACAGGAAACAGTACAAGGGACTGGATGGATATACGAGGATGGTATGAAAAGTTCTAACAATGAAAAAACGAATATATAATTTCAAAAATTATTTTTCAACATAATCTTCTTTAAGACTAATACATTTATTCCAGCGATGCTCCAGCGTCATTATCCTGTCCCTGTAGTAGTTCTCAGTAAGAGATAGAAGTCAGAGGGGGAGCCAAATCTGGGGAATAGGGTAGATGTTCCAACAATTCATAGTACAGATCCCTTAATTTTCCTATTGCCAAAACACCTTTGTGGGCAGGTGGTGCATTGTCCTGATGAAATATGATTTTTTTTTCTTCTGCAAACCGGATCTTTTCTCACGAATTTTTTCGTCTAGTCTGGTTAAAAGATCGGAATAATATCCTCGGTTATTGTTTTACCCTTTTCAAGATAAGTAATAAACAAAATGCCTTTAACATCCCAAAACACCGATCTCATTACCTTTCATGATGGAACTGACTTTGTCTTCTTTTGCGATGAACAACCGGCTTCTGTCCACTGCTTTGACTGCTGTTTGAATTCTGGTGTGTAATGGTGAAGCCAAGTCTCATCCATAGTAATAAATCGATGCACAAAATCAGTTTTATTCTTGTTAAAACGCTCCAAGCACTGTTCAGAGATTTTCATGCGAGTGCGTTTTTGATGTGCTGTCAGCAAGCGCGGCACCCATCTCCTGCAAAGATTTTTCATACGCAATTCTTCATGCAAAATATATCCTACACGTTCTTTTGAAATGCCTACAGTTTCAGCAATTTCAGCTCTTTGACTCGCCGGTCATCCAATACCATATCGTGCACTTGATCAATGATTTCTGGTGTTGTTACACTTTTTGGACGTCCTTCACGTGGATCATCTTTAAGGCTGGTACAGCCACGTCTAAACTCGGCAGCCCATTTTTTAATTGTCGAAAACGAAGGAGAAGAGTGCCCATAAACTTTTATGAACTTCGAATGAATTTCTTTTGGCGTTAAACCTTCTTTTACAAAGAATTTTATAACCGCACGATACTCAATTTTATCCATTTCAAGAGCTGTAGACAACACATTTGCTTCAGACAGCTGTATAAAATAAACTACTTGATAGAATGACTTGTAATTTCATATGGATGCTTATGATAGATGTACCAACGTAGAAAAAATATCATGCCGATAGTGTTGCCATCTATGGTCGAGGCCGAGAACTTTTCAGACCACCATCGTAGAAAAAATGAGTTTTCCCTTCCTTATCTCAAAATCCTGGAAAACAGTTTCATCATGGCATTATATATATATATATATTATAAGCATGATGTTAAATCATTCGTGATTACTATATTTATAAATGCATTTCATAAGCAAAAAGATATTTATTTATTTATTTTTGCTTGTAAAATGCATTCATAAATTTAGTAAACATGATGATTCAACATTACGCATTCTTTAGATATTTTGGATATGGCATCATTGGCCCCTTGCCCATTTGCAATTAGCATGCCGCGACCTGCTCGTACTGCAAGGACAGAAAATACAAAAAAAAAAAAAAAGGATGCGAGTAATGCACTTTACGCTTGAATCTGAACGAGCAAAGAAATGAAGCGAGATCCGCATAAAACACTAAGTAAACAGCACAATACAGGCGCGTTGCATATCTCTAGTTTAGGTTGTCATAATTTCGTTTGGTTAATATTTGTTTATTCTTCCTTAAAAAAAGCAAAACCAAAAGGGTCTTAGGAGGTTTTCTTAACACCGTTCCAGGAAAAAATGTAGTTTGCTGTAAGATATGAAAACATAGTGCAAGTTAATCTAGCATGTGTGGTCTGGGAGCACTATAAATTAGCGATTCAGCTTGTAGTCGTGTACATATGACTTGTTACGAGTGCGATGAATGTGCTTCGTAAGGAAGAAATGAACTCCAGAAAAAAGTTAGGGGTAGGGGGAGTCGCAGTCATTTCCCTTAAAATAGCAGCTGAATAATAAAGAGCTATCCGAGTTATTTTATTCTCAAAGCAGGTGCAGTAAGTTTAGTGGCAAATTCAGGAGCTACAGAATACTGACAATCGGCTTCCCAAAAAAATTAATAATAATAAAAACTTCAACCAAATGACAAAAATTGATAAATTTTTTTTAAAAGTTAGTATGCAAATTGAAACTTTTAAAAATATTATTTAATTCCATTAATAAAATCAAATTGATAAATATTTTCACTCGTCCATCTATCTCACTCATCGTGACTAATATTTGTTCATCCCCTCGATGAATAGGCTATATTTTTCCTCATGGAAAGGCTTATTTTTATATCTCGCAAAAAACCTGCAAACCAGCAGAGAAATGCACGTTAACAGACATAATATACTTATCTCTTAGCCTTAGTTGTTTTTCTAGTGATTCTAATGAAATATCCTCTCCTGCACTAAAAAGAAACGCTAGATCGGGCTCCTCTCCTTTGCCTCACCCCCATAATTCTATTTAAACACGTTCCGTCATTCTTTACATTTCTTGAAAAACCTGCTTTCATATTCTTCTTGTATAGGCGGCTTTCTTAAAATGTGCAAGTACCTCTATCAAAATCCTTTTGTGTATCTGACTATAAATTATTGAGGGACTCTGCATGGATGTAGTTTATTACAATTTTGGTACATGGAATTCACCCAAAATTTTGTTGATCCGTTCCTGTCAGTCTGACCATGTGTAGTCAAAGTTATACATTACAATAATTCCAGTTCAACGGTGTAGTTCAATTTTGATCAGATAATGCTTATTGTGTGTGTATATATATATATATATATATATATATATATATATTATTATTACTAAAGAATCAGCCAGTGGTGTAGTAAGGATGTTACGCAAAAAAAAAGGGTGGGGGGAGAAAATTTACGTTTGTTTTCTCCTGATGGGCCTCAAAATATGCAGCCGTGATAGGCTCAATCGTCTATCACGATTGAATAACTTGATTTCTTGCAAACCAAATTAGTATATTAATTATATTAATAATAATAACCAAATTAGTATATCCTTTTCGTCCTAAAGGGGGATTCAGACATGGACATAGGTCTTTTCATTCAAAGGGCATTATAGCTAAGCAGGCCTCATTGTTACTATGCCCAAGTATGCAAAAAAAAGAAGAAATTTTAAAAAAATCATTTAAAAAAAGTAAATTAAAAAACAAATCAAATTAAAAAACGAATCAAATTAAAACTTTTGTAAATTTTAGACTGCTTTTCAATCTCTCGTTCTGTTGCTTCCGGCTGCTGAACATTTATGACTTAATAGAAACGTAAGTTTCTGTGGTTTATTTCCCACATTTATATATGACATTTGTCCGACTTGCCCTGGACATATCAATAGGCCACCTTAATAATGTCCAGAACAACGAACATAAATGTTGGATTGAAAATCATATATGCGTTCAACATTAGAAAGGAATAGGAAACAAAAATTATTTCCGAGTATCAGGTAGGAGGATCACTTAAAAAGTTCTGTACGCGCACATGCGTCGTCAGTGGAATCATGTGACAGTTTCCACTTTCATGTCGACTGTACTGAGTAAAAATGTCCTGTGTTCACTTTCTATTTCGACGAAATACAACTTCAAAACAGCCGAAGCTACCTGATATATGAAACACATCAACAACAAAAGTTGCTGGCAGGAATGCAAGACTTACCCGAATGTTGGGCTGTAGTAAGAAGGTGAAATGGACTCATATTGAAGGCCTGTAAATGCATTTGTTAAATAAGCGTTTGGCTTACCAACAGGACTGCAGTGTGCAGAACTTTTGAGGCTCTTGTAAGTTTCATTTTCTAAGCTTCAGCTAATTGATAAGGTGTTGTAAAAATCTATATTTTTGATCTGTTTTAATTTTTTTTACATATTTCGGTGAAAACTTTTCGCAGTTAACAGTGCAAAGCTTTCATCAATTATATGCTATTATGTATATATTTGCATATTGAAATATATATACAAAATGGGGAACAATCAATGAAAAAAAAATAATTAACATAAATTTTAGTACTTCAATTTGTGTTTCCTAACGCATCGCCCGGAAAATGAGAACTTCAACTTATCCCTCCTCTGTGCCAGGCCTAAATGGAATCGACTATTTTTATGCTGATAAGGCTTATCTAAAAATCAGTGCGCTTTTAATATGTTGCGGGATAGATCACTGTCTGTTTATAAGCAGCTACTGTAAAAAACTGCATCAGCATGTAAATATCAAATAGGTTTATTGCTGGAATAGTCAAAACTCAAAGTGGGAACAGTAATATCGAGGCTAAACATCACTGGATTCGTATTTCTTCTTATATACTGTCGTAGTTTTGGTTGACTTCCGACACTTCGGAAAGAGAATGGTGGGGAGGGAGGAAAGGGTTCTTAAACTTATTTGTTTTCACACTTTTCCAAAACTACGTGTTTACAAATACCCTGGGAGTGACTGCCTAAAGCAGAAACGGTGTTGCCTGATTGCACGAGGGATGACGTGACCAGCATGATGGGCGAACATCAAGGAAGTGTCAGAGTAAATACCGGAGTCACGAAAACACCGTTTTCTCCGCACATCCCTCCCGATATCTTCTGCCCCCCCCCCCCCGAATAATTATGATTAAAGGCAGCACAAACCATCTCTGTACGATAAAAAGCGAGAGGAACTTAAAATTTAGTGATATTCTACAGATTTCTCTGTTTTTTTTTTGTGATCCCCCCCCCCTTTTCCCCCTCCAGTTGCCATGCATCGGAAACGTTATTTTTTGAGTCTATATGGCCATTAATTAGCATCAGTCATTCATCAGTATTGCCCATGCGATACAAATGGGGGGGGGGGGAGAAAAAACGTAGTAACGTTAAAAAACGTACGTGCATATAAAAAAAAAAAAAAGTCGAGGAATAAATGCAGAACATTGGTGTATTTAGCGCATTTGTGAATAATTTTAAATAGTCTCAACCATGTGTCATTATACCACACAGAAATTGCAGTAAAATACTAACCACCGGCACCCAATCATTGGTCCACAGGACGTCTTGAACATGAAGTCTTCGAGAAAGGGTAGAAAAAGAAAACTTATAAACGAGTTTCAGCGCAACCAGCGTTTAAAAAATAACACCATTGCCACAAGAAAGAAAGAAAGAAGGGAGATGGATCGTTACTAACCGTCAACTCTTAATAGATAATCTGTTTACATAGATAAAGACAGAAATATATAATCCCAGTTTACATCTATGGCCGTGTGTTAATGTGTGACGTTGCTCTCATCCTCGAACAGGGGTCGGCAACCTTTCAAGGAGGAAGAAGAGCCACTTTTTTTGTCATAATTTTAACGCATTCTTAAATCTGAATGCATCCTACAAACACATAAATATACAAGTAATGGATATATTAAAACAACAGATGAAAATGAGAATAATTTTAGATGAGTTCTTGTTGAATCGCTGTAAATCTAATTGAGACTGATTAGAATTAAAAGTAGTATTAAACAATATTCGTAAGCCCAGTCAACTCTGTATATTTTGTTTGCGATAGCTGGCGATTGTGCAAACTAAATATATGTACTGCCAGTCATTAGTTATAATTCATTTTTTCTTTTTATGTTGAGCCCATACACGAGAGATTGGTTGATCAACCTATACTACATTAATGCCGTATATGGGTAGTGAGTTGGGAAAGGAAAAGCTTGTTTACATTTGATTTAAAAGCCTGTGTATTGTATTCCTGGAGAAACACATCAGGGTGAAGACTGTTGCACAATCGTAATAGCAGGGATGAATGCGCCTGTTCCTTGAGAAATTATACTTTTTTATTTATTTATTTATTTATTTATTTTTTTAATCAGAGATGTCCCTCTAGAAGTTATGAATTTGAATATTCGAAATAGACTATATCATTATCAAATTAGCCACTAAACCAGTGATTCTCAAACTTTTGAAACGAAACACGCGGTATTCACTTTGCAAAACATTTCTCTAAATGAGTGCATTTAATTTCCGATGTCCTTTTTTATATATTAATACAGTTGTTAAAAAAAAACCGCGCCGCAAGATTAATTTATTTCAAATTTATTACAAAATTATTTTGAGATGGCTCGTCAATTTTAAGTAAGACTTCTTACAATAACAAATTTCGGGAAAATCCCTCCTTCAACATCCAAGGAATAATCTACGTAGATGGGAAGAGATTTGCCAGGAATGCATCTTAAAATATGGCTTCTGGGTTCAATTTTTGTGATAATGAATCTATAACGAAACAAGCGCTTTAAGGTTGTCTTCTATTATTTTCTTTGTTTATTAATTTTAAGACCTATTAGCCTAGCTTTTTAAATAATAAAAAAAATATCCCTTTTAGTACTCAGCAGCTTGCATCACCTTCAGATTTTGCCCACACACCACACCCTTGTTGCATACATTTTGCAACCTACTCCTTACAAAAAAACCTTTTGTATTGTATTTGTAGAAGTTTTTTTTTTTTTCTAAATTAGAGAAGTTGACTTCAGTGTGCTCAGATTAAAACTTTATTCTACATCATTTTTAGCTGAACTCGCCTCGAAAAATAACGCATAGTTTTATCCACAGGAGCTAGAGAAATGTGTATTTCCTCGACGTGTTTTACTGGGTAGTGGGAGGAAGCTGGGAAAGCTAACACCAACTAGTTAAATCCTACCTCGTTCATCCAGTCTTTTGTTATATGTAAATAAACTGGTAGCTTGCTGTTCGTCTTAGAGCAGCAAAGGGAACTATATCCACACCGGAATGAAGTTGATTTTCTCTTCATATTGTTACAAAAAAAGAAAAAAGCACCGTGCATGTGTCTGTGCGTATTATTTATATATATATAAAACAGTTTTAAATGCGCAAAAAAGCAGTAATAATAGCTATTTATTAACAACTTTGTGAGTTTTTAAACATTCTTTAACCTTGGTATTGAAAGATATTAACTCTACACGTGTCATATTTCTTAGTATTAGTGAATATATAAAGTCCGGAAAGACCAGCGTTTGAAAATTACGACTTAACCAGTCAGTTTTAGAACGGTGCCAACATATTAAGTGGCTGTGATATTTTGATATCGTCGCAGCGACAAACCGTCTGTTTCTAGATGATGATGAAAATACGAGTTTTGGGAAAACTCAAATTCATTCAGCACGAACTAGCAAATAAAATTCATATGTAATGGATGGTGCATACAAGAGCTCTTTTGCTCACCAACATACTATTGACACGTGTTCCGAAAACTCAATTTTGGTTTGGCATGAGCGTAACTGGAATTTCAAATCTAATTGCCGCTCTCAACTTTTCCTCAACACAAGATTTCCGGCTTGTGATATACAAATGTATATTAAGCCCTATGATCAGAATCCAAAACGCCTATTCATGTCATTCTCTAGAGAATTTCTGTCTCCTGACATTTACCTGTTTCAAGTCGTAGGTAAGCGTAGAGCAGTGCTGTCGTGTTCCATGCTTTGAACCAAGCAGACTTCAAGTAGGAGCTATGACATATGACCTGCGAAGCACGTTTGGTCAGATCTAAGACAGAATACTAATTTAGTATTAAATATTACCGGCAATAAGTAGCTTGGCATTAATTTTATAAGGTTTTGTTATTCAAAAAATTGTACAAAGAAAAGAATTCTTGAGTTGAGCGTCATCGGCACTTTATGAATATAAACAGGATATTAACTCGTAATAATAAAAACTGTGAACGCTATAATTTTTCAAAACTTCCTTATTCAGCTTAATTAATGTAAACAATGCTAGGTTCCGCTACAGTCGAACAGGTTCCTTGTTAGCTTTATCTGTTCTGGACATCAGTCTGAAATATTAGAAGTCGATCCACCGATGAAAAAAAGGATTGCATGCCCTGACTTAAAACCAGCAGCAAACGCATTATTGGAACATGTATTTATTCAATATTCTAAAGAATGGTTTGAAATTTTCAAAATGGTCTTGAAATGCATCTCAAAAAATCAATTGCGCTCGCACGTACACACAAATACATAACATATGGTTTGGTGTTAAGTTCTTATTAAGAACTGTCCGAAAAAATATTTGATATTTTCAAAACCGTATTTGTTTAAGCAAATCTACATCGAAATGAATTAAATGAATCACCTAACACCCTTTATTCCCAAAGGAGCTCCTTTAAATCTAGGCACCTTTTTGCAGATCGATAAGCAGCCAGTCCCTACTCTTCAACCGTTACTTATAGTGATCTGATCCAAACCATCAATCAAGGCTTTCAGAGAAGAAATTACGGCACACAAATGTCAATTTTGTTCTTAAAATAGTGCTCATTCTATTGTCGATTTTTAACTCGCAATTTTTATAGGCCAGAGAAAAGCCTATAAAAATCTTCTCGTCAGCGACTAGAATCGAACCTCTAACGGTCTTCTTCCATAGAGCTACATGTATGCAGCTTGGATTGGTATTTTCCCAAATTTTAAGCAATACAGTGCATGTTGTGATATGTTTAAGAACTTGATTTGACCTTTGCGCAAAACAGTTGATATATTCTGTTGTAGATATAAAAGGAGGGAGGAACACTGCATTTTAACAAAAAAAAGTTGCGTTACTAATTCATCTTGCTCTCAGCAACATTCCATTCTTCTCTTTTGATGAATTCAAAAGAAAGGAGAAATGAAATGATTGGGAACAGTTAATGGTGCATGTGTTAATACTATTCTTGTATAGCAACATCAATCGTTATTATAACATTTGAACAGATAGCAGTGGCAGCTCGTTGCTTGAAATCGTGGGGATTAATCAACTTTCGAAATATACATACACACTGTAAGTACAGTGTATACATGTTTGGGTAAAATATCAAAATTACGAAAAAAAATTAAACATGAAAAAATATTATTTATTATTGATAAAATTATACAGTTTGTTATAATTCAAAATTACTTAAAAATGAAATATATTCTTCTTGTTTTGTTTCATGAAAAAATATTGTTTATTATCGATAAAATTATACAGTTTAGTATAATTCAGAATTACTTAAATTCGGAGGTCATAATTGTCAATAACCCCAATACTGTTCTAAAATAAAAACTGTAACAAATGTTATGTCTTTAATTGTAATGTCCAAATATTTAAAGAGACGGAGTTAAGACGATAAGCACTTCGAATACTCCACTACTGGCGCAAACTGCATATAAACAACAACTGCACGACGGAAAGTGCTGTTATTACCCTAATGGCTCGTATCTCACTATGACATGCATATGCTTGCGCGCGTAGCAATATGACACTGTGGTAAACACAGTGCTGCTAGCGTCCTTCGGCCTCCTAAGTGCTACAAGATGGATTTTTATTATTTTTTATACAAAAAAAGAGAATTGTATAGGGTTGCTGATGATAAAATTAAATATTACAAGCAAATATTAATAAATATATATCGAGAAAAATTGGGGGTGCTGCAGTTCCGCAGTGCCTATGCATGAGCCGCCCCTGGCAGATAGGCATTTTCTCACTTATGCACGATAGATATCTAATTTTGTTTCGCCTAATTTTGCCACCAAAATGATCTGACTGTGAGACTACTCGACAAATTTTAATCGAGATCTTAAATACCAAATTTCATTAAATTCCACCTATTAGTATTGTTATTTTGAATCGTTTTGAATTTTTTTTTTTAAAAAGTCCGATTTAATCCAAAGTTAATGGAGCAGTTATATTTTTAGCCTAAATACCAAATGTCATTTAATTTCATCTATTCATAGGAGTTATTATTGTGCATAATTTGTTAAAACCTTTACAAATTTTGCGTCCAAATGGTGCGCTTGAAACGAAAACTGAGGTGACAATTTTTTTTTTTTTTTGTACGGATTTCAATCAAATCTAGCCAAAACATGAGGTATGGATGAACAAACTAAATGAAATAAATGTAATAAGCGCATACTATTTTGTCGTTCTCTTTGTTGTTCGCAAATCACCATTTCATAATTGAACTGGTATAATATTTTGGGTTCGGTTTAATTTATTTATCCTTAATTGGTAATAAACTTGTATCTGTTAAGTCCTCCAAGTGAAAATTGCTTAATGGTAAGCTTAACCTGCAAGGATAAGCTTACCATATTTAAGTATTAACAGGACTAATTCAACATTTGGTATCCATATTGTCCATTGCTTTAGAAACTGATACAAGGGATGGTTTTGCATTTTATTTGATGCATGGAGGGATTCCCGTATTAGTATTATATGAATTTGCTACTGTTTCGAGCACCGCAGCATGATGCACTATTATAGTAAGTGTTACCGGAAAAGTAATTCTTCGTAAAACATTTTCTGACGTTTTGATCTCTAGTTATGATAGACGGCAGCGGTTTGTTCTTCAGTCCAGATAGCCGTGTTCCGGGTATTGACCTGTCTGTAGAAGTAAAAATGAGTTTCATCCTTCAAAAGGGGTAAATGATGGTTCCTCTAAAGTGATATATTTGAACCTTTTTGAGACATGTACATCCGACTTTAGGCGAACGCAAAGTTGTATGACGTGCCAACTCTCTCCTGCTATTTTAGATGATCCGTATGGAATTCTTGAGCACGCTCAAACAACCTGTAATTAATATTGCAGCAAATGATCGTCATTGGAGTTTTTCATCGACAAGTATGAACCGCACCCATCTTCTGTTCAAGTGTTTGTATAAGATTATTGTATACAACCTGGAAATCGGCCTGGGAGAACCAGCATGGATTCAACGGTGACAACTTATGACTATGCTCAATATTTTCATAATAAACTCAGGTTTTTTTTTTTTTTTTTGAAAGCGGAGACCATTTTAATCCTGACGTCATTTCTACTATGATCTTAATTGGTGCTCACTAGTAGGGTATAAGTTTTGTGGCTCTCCTGAAAGAGTAAAATACAAAGTTGGTTTCAGCTTTAAATATAATTGTTAAAAACGTGCACTTTGTCAATGAGGCTGTTTATAATCAGTTTATTTTAGTTCATCGAATCCCCTCCAGAAAAAAAAAAAAAAAAAAAAAACTCATCGCAAACAGGACATCTCTCTTTCACAGACCTTTTACTGAGTGCATGAATAGAATTCTACAGTTCAGTTACTGAACTGAAGAATTCTATTCATACTTTATTTATAGGTTCTGTTACATTACTGGCAGCTGTGTCCTGACATGAATTACTAGGACAGCTACAAGTTGGTTCCAATGAAACATGAATTTTAGACGTCTGAAACTGTGGCCTGGGAAAGATTCAGTATTAAACTGAAGAAAGTTATAGGATTCTGGCAAAGCAGAAATGAGTATTAAACTACAATTTTATTCTCAATACTTTCACAACAGCGGCGTATCGTAGCTAATAGTATAAAATGTTGTGGCCAGTTCGAAACTATCTTCCTTAATACATTTGCATCAAATTGACAGTAACAGGAAACAGATCCCCAAAGATGAGCACCATTATAGGAAGAACTGCATATTGACATTATACTTCGATTTCAACAGCGAACACCAAACCCCAAATTACGGCAGCTGCGTTTTCTGTAATGATGTGACACAAAAATTGATGCAGGTTGGGAAGGATGCGCACGAGACCGTTACACCTTCTTGCATCTAGCCAGTCTAGCAACGTTTAATTAAACTGTGTGGGCAGAACGTGCGAAGAAGTAGGGTTGGATTTTAATTAACACTAGTCCGCTCCATTCGGCCTGCACCAGGTGGCAGTAATGTAAACATCTCCAGGTTGTGATCCCCGAATGCATACATCAATCACACGAGCAGCTGATAGGGTAGAACGAGTTCTACTTAGTGTGTTACATTGAGTGTGTTCTCTTCGATTCTTGTGTTTGCTATTTCGAGCCTCTCATTTAAAACTTCCACCTGCTCTTAGTAAAAAGGAACACTGCAGTTCACTAATACTCTGACTTAAGTAGGGCGAGGAAAAATGGTTCGGGACAGGTCACTCCCACCCAACCTCGCTGTCAGATAAACGATACTATTACCCGCGATGCGTAGGTTTCTTTGTGTGTCAGCTTTCGGATTTCCCAAACCCTTCACACAAGATAATCAGTACGAAAGAACCCACACACGTACACACAGTTTAAAAGGATTCGAAATGGATAAAATGCAACGGTCCAGTTATCCCCTACACATAAAAAAAGGCTATTAAAAACAAACAGAAGAAAATAGGACGAACCTCTATTTTAATCGGTCACTGCTTAAAATTGGAAATTTCATGACGTTTAACTTGTTTACATTTTATAACCTAAGTTATTTAAAACCAGATGGCAGTGTACTTGCTTTTCCGGAAAGAAAAATGTAAACAATTTTCGGTATGTATTTTTTTTTTTTTTTCAATTCATTCAACATATTCCTATGAGTCGAATAATAAAAATCGTATTACATAATCCCATTCATCGAAATAGATCCTTGCCGAAATATTATCCTCTGATAGCATGAATTATTTGTAGAAGTATTTTTATTTCGGACTACCCCAGAATAAAATACCTTTTGCTACTACAGAGGCTCCCAAACTGTGCAGCGTATGCTGTTGATATGAAACACATTTAAAAAGGATTTATATTATAAAAATATGCATAATCATAGCTAATTTCATGTCAAATCTGTTTATTTGCATTGGTTCTCAAAGTGGTGAAGGGGGTAAAATTATAAAATATTTCAAGACGGTCGCAAGGTATAAAAAGCTTGGGAACCTGTGTACTATCCGACCACCGATGCGAGATCCTTCGACACTTCTGCGCATGGCAGAAGAAGACGAATTGATTCCAATAATAGGATAATCAATGCGTTTTGTGGGACGAGCGTTTATTATTATACGTTGGAAAATTAGCGTTTCTTTTATGAAAATTCTAGTTTTTAAAGTGGTAACTATTTTGCTTGTACAACAGATAAACGTTGGCAACGAATTTCTACATCGTCTTATTCCTTCCCCCCCCTCAACGTGAATTGACTCTTCTTGGCAATCTGCCGGCCAGGGATCTGGCATCTGTGGTCGAACAGTAATATCGTAATCGAATTTTTTTTATCGATATTACCTTTTATTGTCATAAGTTTTAATTGCCAAAACAATTTGCATATTTCCCCCAAAATGAATTTTAATTATTGAAATTTTCTTCCATTGGTTGTCCTACCAATTTTTAAGCACTCTTCATAAACTTAGGAAAAAACAAAAAACTAGCTATCCGGTAACTAATTCTAATTACAATTCACTGATGTGAAACACTTTTATACTAATATTTTGCATGAAAGTAAAACAATCATTGAAATTAAACATGAAAACTTATGGTATGTTGACCAGGTTGACTTCCACTCTCCAACATAACAGGCCGTAAACTGGAATGTCTGGATGCGTGTGAAAAGTTCTTTAGGTGATAACGATTTTCATCGCCCAGTGTGAGATGCCTTACTCACTTGGTTGAAGTGGCCAGAAAAAGTACGTATTGTCAGATCATCTACCTTTAGTACACCAACGTACCCCATCGTGGTTGGAATTAACATAAAGAAAATTATCAATTAAAACTACTTTTTTTTTTCTTTTTTGTACAAGAACTGTTTGAAAGTAATTTGATGTATTCGTAAGAAACATTGAAAGTCGAACGTATCTAGTCATTACACCGTTTTAGATTTATTTTTATTTAATGATAATCCATATTTCGCTGACTTATATTACTTAGTTTTAAAGTACGTTTTATTTATTTATTTTTGTCTTGTTTAACGTTAATTACAAATTAAAATATTCCGCTCTTACGTAAATATTCTGATTTACTTAGCAGTATCCATCAGTTCACAACAAAATTACACCTGACAGTACATTTCTTTTTCTTCATCATTCCACTGATCTTCTAGCCCGAAGTTTCAAGAGAAGATTCAGATAATAAAATAAATAAATAAATAACATAAGTAAAATAAGGAAAGAAATGAATCATATGATTGCTTTTTTACTGGCCTCGAAAATGAGGATATGTCGCCGATATACACAAAGATACATTCATTTGGTAGCTTAAAAATTTACCATAAAAATAATTCATTCAGTAGTAATCTCAAACACAAAACACCGAACTTATTATACAGTGTAGTACCATGAACAGAAGGTTCTTTCGAACAAAGTTGTTGATGTTGGATTTGAATATTTGTAGGTTGCCCTTTTTAAAAAAAAAAAAAAAAAAAACATATGAAGGGAGGGAAGTTAATCCAAAGAATGAAAATAAATGGGATGAATGAAGAAAGTAAAAGTTAATTGCATGAGTTGGCAGTTGGATCGTGAATGAATCGTGGCGGACTGCAGCGCGTGTTTCTTCTAACAGGTTTCAAAGAAGGTGGAGTAATTATAGATGCCACTCCGGGATGAACAATGCTCAGTTTCTCATGAAGAGAAGGATCATTAACCTAACCGCTCTTCTGAAGTTCAGCTGGAATTTTTAAAGAGGTTTTAAGTGCATAATCGTAGAAGTGAATTTGTAAGGTCAACAGAAGAAAATTATCAATTTACATCAGCCGCAGGAAAGGAATATTTGTGCCGATGGTTTTTTTAAAAAATTTAATTTGCTTTAAATGCCGATATGGTGGAACCTGAATAGCATTTACGTTATATCCTTGAAAAGTAGCCTGTTTCATAAATGTGAAGTATGGTTTTAATCCACTAAACGACATTCACGATGTACGGAAGTGATAAGATTGTTTGTGCACCACCGTCATATATCTTACCGTGCTAAACTATGTGACACGCGGCAAGACATAGGCTACAATTTACAATCATGCTAAACCACTGCAGTTTGTTACATACTGCAGTCATTTAGCGTTACATCCTTTTCTTTGCACTATTGGTGGAGGATTCTGATTGAATCAATCGACCGTGAGATGCGGTGATTGATTCATTTAATCCAATACCCTTGGAGGGTAATGGATGGCAATGCTGTAGCTAATGAAGTTCTAACTGAGGCTCGGCTATTGCTGTTACCCTCCTGCCATGATCAGAGCTTTGATAGCTCAATAACACCTTATCCCTACACTGTCCTCTACAGATAACGGGGAAGATGAAAAGCATTCTTGCTTCGCCCCTTTAAGCCAGTCCTTATAAGGATAAGGACTATTGCAAACTCATTAATCAGTTAGTGCGAATGCAGTGTAATTAGAGAGTTCGGATCGACATGGCTTATGTCATTTAGATACAAATGTTAAAAGGAAGTAATAGTGAGATAGACCACTTAAACTGGTCTTCTATTCTGAACACTCTCCTGTCCCTTGTCTGGGACAGGAGACTACTGAAAAAAAAAAGGTTGTGACTTCAGTTCTTTATTAATAGATTCTTTCAACAAATTCAGGGTGTCAAATGTAGAGCCTTCTACAAGAACATTAAGCCAAAAATCATCCCAAACATACTTGGTTTGAGAGCTCGCCATGATTGAATAGAGGGTGTGGGACAAGTGTGGTATGAGTAAAAGTCACGATACACACTTTTTTTGAACTCAAACTTTGGTTTTGGTATTTGAGAAGCCAGAAGAATGTTATTTAGTAGGATGTATCATCCCACTGTTACGTAGTGGGAATGCTTCTAGTTTGGACTAGGACTCCTAGTCATAGTGCCTGTTAACACGGAACGTAATATTAACATTCTGTGTTGGCTGGTTCGAGGATTCATCTAAATTCCATCTTAGTTGGTCGAGCGAACAGAATGCTCTCCGACCAACGGGTTGTGTTCGAATCCCACTGTGGTTACCTGAGCTATTTTGAGTTAAGGCTATGAAATTAGTGTAAAGGTTGGTTGATTGGTAGAGCCTCTGCTACTAATGGCTCAGTTAAGTAAGTTTGAGCGCGGTTAGTAGTTGGAAGGGAGAAATTCCTTCGATGCTGTTGGCACACTTTCCCTCGATGAGTCTTTGGACTCCCTGGAGGTGTCAAATAATAATAATAATAATATCTGTTAACTGTGTGTGTTCTTGTAGGATTGTCCGTTTTGCGGGATGAATAAAGCGATTTTGCAGCAGGATAAACTGCTAAGGATATCTGTGAAAGTGTTTAGGTGGTGGACGAAATTTGTGACACCATCCTGCTTAGTGGAAGTCTAAAATGGTGAAAAAAATATGTCATGTTTGGCTCGATTTGCTGGGGGACGGATTACCCAATCCTCAGCCCACCCACGACATTAAGCGTATGATAAGTTTACAATCTTTCGTGGGCGGAATTCATATTAAAAAAGAAAAAGAAACAACAACCTTGAGTATAAATATGATACATGCCGTCTCATACTGCTGTACACAATGCAGTATGATATATCATGTATTATATTGATACTTTTTTTTTACTGAGCGCTACATCTATATATCTTTTTTTTTTCTTTTTTTTTTTTAAAACTACAGTTGCTGGCTGTCATTTTGATGGAGGAACATGCCAAAATACATTTAGCGAAAATTCTATCCAAAATAGTGTTTTATATATATATATATAATCTTGTTCAAACGTCATTTCACTTCAGATAATTAGTATGGACTCACTCACTTTCTGTTGACATATCGTTCTCTCTCTCACTCCCCCCCCCTAAAAACGATTAAAGTTATCTAGAAATGCTGGCCGCCATGCATATGACGGACGAAGAAAATGTGCCGATTGTGGATGGAATGTTGTCTTTGAAGATGAAATCAGGAATTAAAATGATGAGACTAGGGAAGTTTCCAAAGTAACCCGTGGATAATTGGCTTCCGATGGCTTCAAAGCTCTTGTCTATTTCAGCAACAGATAATACTTCTAGTAGTTGAGTCTGACACGGAACTTAGATTTTTCCATACCAAAATTTGGAAAAATTAGATGCAGTAACCGAATAAGCGGTTTAGAAAAAATTTACTTATATAGTGTTATTCTGAAAAAGAAAAACTTTTGGCGTTCCACAAATGAATAAATCTGAATAATGAAGCTAAACAATACTTGCTTTAATTCATATTTATACATTATATCCAAAAAGCATCTCGTTGAGTAAATAAACATTAAATGAGGAAAAAAAAAGAGTTTTTGATAAACAATAATTTAGCACATGGGCAACGACTGTCTGTCTTCTTCCCATAATCGGGATGTTAGAGTCAATATCAGTAGACAGTTTTCATAAATCCTCGTCAGCTCTGTAAGTGAAATGTATCTTCCACTTTTCGAGGTCCTGTAATAAATCTCTTAAGGGTCTGCATTCGGAGGTAGTTAGATCTGATGATGCGACCAAACCAGAGGTTGTTTCCTTTGAATCCTTTTTTTTTTTTTTCGTCAGCGAAAGAATATGTTCTTTGCCTCATAATCAGTGCATGGTGTATTTAGGGCAGTGGCGTAGCTAGTGTGTGTGGGGGGGGGGTCCACCCTGGCGGCACTTTGCGTTTAAGAAATCTTGCCATACTGTCGATAGAACAGCAATTGAGTGATGAAATAGACTTCGACAATGTCACCGATGATTTTGCTAACGGAAAAGCAAGAAAAATAACATTTTAGAATGTTGGAATTAAAGTTTTACTTCAAAAATAAACATAGTGTTTTAATTTATTTCCCTATACGTCGTTTTCACTTTTTGTAGTATTCTTGTATCGAGTAAAAAAATGTCAATAAGACATAACGTAGCTGTAATTGTTATTTTGTTGTTTCGCTACTGGCTATAATTTGTTGAGCCATGTTGTTTTGGAAATTTTTGTCCTTATATTCTGTTATAATTTCCTATCTTTATTAAGAATATTGAATAGATTTTGAATTTCCCAACTTTGTACAATTTTAGAAGCTGATAATGAATTTTATCGCCCAGTGTGAGACCACTACCCAGCTTCTCGGAACGTTGGAAAAAAAAAAAAAAAAAGTTTCATGTTTGGTGTCTGGAGTTTTCCGGATTGTCTAGCCCTTACTTCATCTACAGCACTAGGTAATTTCACAACCATTCATGGAGATTCACATAAAATAAGTGCACCCAAAACCACGCTTTCTGTAACTGAACGAACTATTCATGCAGTTTGCAATTAATAAACTTCTAAAACAGGGTGAATACCAAAAGTGAAAACTGTGGAATTCCCTTATTTAATCGTAATCAAAATGCAGTTTCTATAGAAATGTAGTGCTCACGGGTGCGCCGGCCATATGTGCAATGTGTGCGACGCACACAGGCGCCAAAGATTTGATATGATATTTTAAATAAAGTGAATTTTGTCAGCAAAATATTGCAGTCTTCATCTATGAATCTACAACTTGCTTTAAACTCTCAAAGAAATTGTAGAAAGCTCAAAATTAATTGCAGAATCTGTATTTTGTAATAGTAGACCACTGAGGCGACGTAAAAAGACAACACAATTTGATTATGAAAATGAAAATATAGTAGATCCTGAAATTTCATTTAGAGTAATTTTTTTCCCTCTGCATAATAGATGAAACATTACAATCTTTGCAGGAAAGATTTACTTTATTAAAAGAACATATGAATTCATTTCAGTTTTTGTATTTGTTAAGTACTTCACAAAATAAAGAATATTTATTATCCTGTTGTAAAAAGTTACGACAAAAATTAACACATGAGAATCATTCAGACATTGACGCAGACGATTTATGGGAAGAAATTTTACACTGCCAACCAGATAATTCAGTATATTTATTCAAACGGCTTAATCACAGTTTATCCAAACTTTACAATTGCTCTTCGGATTCTTTTGTCATTACCGGTATCTTTAGCATCTGCGGAACGGTCCATTTCTAAACTTAAAAATATTAAAAACTACTTGCGCTCCACAATGGTACAAGAAGACACTTTCAAATCTTGCCATTATATCAATAGAGCCAGATATTTTAGATCAACTTGATATACATGATATTATTCGAGAATTTTCATTAATGAAAACTAGAAAAGTTCAATTCACAGTGATTTTTCTTTCTGTTTAAATATTTATTTATTTAACTATTTCTTTACCCAATAATGTTTAATATGTTCCTATTTTATATACTTGTAAGTTACTATAATTTATTTATTTTATTATTTATTTACTTTATTTTTTTCCAAATTATTTTTGTTGTTTTTGTACCCTTCTCGTACGTTTATTGTTTTTTATACTTTTTTTTTGTAATTTCTGCTTTTTGTTCAATAAACTTATAATTAATATATTTCGTATTTCATTTTTACTCATTGATACATTTTTATAAAGTGATTTTTTTTATTGGGGAGAGGGATATAGGGGCGCCAACTAAAGTTTTGCACACACAGGCGCTGGACACTACTGGCGCGCCCCTGGTAGTGCTACTACTGTTTTCGTATTTACATGTGCTAGTTTACATTTAATTCTCCAAAAGAGATATTAAGGTCACTTTGGTGATTACTGAACATTTTTTGGAAGAATCTACACTAGCTTCAGGACCCACTTTTTTCCTTTCGTTTAATATTAATATTCTTTTATCAGGGAAAACAGTGGTAGGCTCAAAAACATATATTTGTTCAGAGGGAGCGACTTTTAACAGATATTTATTCGAAAAAAAAAAAAAACATCGGCTTTTCTCTGATGCGTAATTT
Source organism: Typopeltis vanoorti (assembly GCF_054136105.1). NCBI lineage: Eukaryota > Metazoa > Arthropoda > Arachnida > Uropygi > Thelyphonidae > Typopeltis > Typopeltis vanoorti. Next base: position 96,253,740 of record NC_143554.1, read on the forward strand.
ACCTGCAGGTGCTGATTTTTTGCTCACCACGATGCGTAGTAAATAATTAATCGATAACTGCGCAGCAGATATTTGATTCATATTATTTTAATCTAAGTCAAAAGATCACTGACCAATAAACACAACTTAACCAAACTAAATGAACGTATCACCAAAAAAAAAAAAAAAAAAAAAAAGTAACATGGAATGCAACCTACAGAAAGAATCATACGTGATGCGGGGAGTGGCTCAGTCACTCACACAGACTATGTGATATGTATTAACATAGATAATGGGTGGAGCTTCGTATCTGATGTGATTGTCTTATCTCTGAAGTTAGTGGGGAGGGAGTCGACTGAATACGCCACATATTCGAATAGCGCTAAGATTACGTTCTTGGAAATAAGTGTTATTCGAACCCAAACATTGTTATATAGAAAAACGTGTGGGATATTTTCTTGGAGAAATCGCGAAGGGTCTACTACTGTGAAATGACGGCCTTTGAGTATTTAGATAAATATTCATTAGCATTAATGAATGAAATTCTCAGCGTAAGTGAATTTCATCTCCTGTTTATTTTTAACATATTGTCTATTAATACTTGTCAATTTTTCGACATAATCAGTAGCTCAAAGTTGCTAGCACGCACAAGCAAAAGAGGAGGAGGTGTCACATAATAATAATAACAGTATAAATAACCACTGAAACAAATTCAAGCCGGATTTTATGTTTTACAAATTTAAAAATTTTAATTCGGATGTTTTTACTAAGAAAGGTAATAGCAGTACAACACTAAAAGTTTTAAAAGTCCATGAATTCGTACAAAAATGCATGTTGTATTTTATCTCCAGCTTCTTCTGGCTTAAATACATAATATCAATAGCTGCCTCAACCTCCACTTTATGTAGCTCCTGTTGAAACAAGAGCAGCAGCTGCCCAACATTCCTTTTCAGTACAACTACAAGCACATCGAACCAATTTCTCCTTCTCATTCATTCCACCTATCTCTGTCCTCTGAAACAGCCTTCCTCATAAAGTGTTTCTCTAACATCCACCTGCAACTTTCAAAAAAATGTCAGTTCTCAATCCTCACCTGCATCCCCCCCCCCCCCCACCCAGCACTGATGTGCTATAGCTTTTCTACCTCTCATGTATGGAATAAATATTAAAAGGAAAAAAAAAGTCAATATCCTCTCAGCAGATTTCTTCCTGGACTCAAAGACCTATTAATATTGAAATGGTGCTATCAAAGCAGTGAAATATTAAAAAAAAAAAAAAAAAAAAAACTGAAAGAAGAAGCAAATATGCAAACCTTTAAAATAAGAGATTAAAATTTTAACATGAGTCTTAGATTAGTCCATTTCCCAAACGAATAAAAGATGGCAAAATTATTCTGCTTCATAGAGGAGGTGATAAGACTAAGGCCCAAATTATAGGCCAATCTGCTTACTTAAAGGAAGATCATATTTATCTTATTATAATTAATAAGTAAGCAGATTGTTTACTTATTTATTTAGATTTTGCAAAGGCTTTCGATAGATTGCCACATGACAAACTAATAGTTAAATTGAAACAGATGGGGTTGGATAGTAGATTACTTAGCTTTGGATTGAAGATTGGCTGTCTGATAGGTATCAACAGATTGTGGGTGTGATATCCCAGAAGAAGAAAGCCACTAGTGGTGGCTTTCCTCTTCTGGGATATCATGCCTCAAGAGTCTGTTTTGAGGCCATTGTTGTTTAATTTGTATGAAATGACATTGGAAAGGGCTTAAATGGTGATATTCAGTTGTTCGCAGATGGTGAAAACTTGGGGAGAGAGTTATGAGAAGTAGAGCAGATATTGCAGCTTTGCAAGAGGACCTAAACAGACTCTGAATGTGCGAGTGTATGGGGATGTCAGTTTAATGTTGCAAAGTGTAAGGTTTTAAAATTTAGGAAGCAAAGATGGGATGCAGAGTATGGGATTGCTGGGAATATTTTGGAGGGGGTGGACGATGAAGGATTTGGGGGTTTGTGTTGTAGAGGGACTTGAAATTTCGTGGGCCATTTCACAAAATTTGTGAAGACGACACAGAAGATTATGGGAATGATCTGAGAACATTGACACATAGAAGTAAGGATGTTTTGATTCCATTGTACAAGACTTGGATCAGGCAGCATATGGATTACTGTGCACAGAATTGGTCGTCAGGTTTTCAAAAGGTGATGAGATGTTGGAGAGGGTCCAGAGGCAATTGAAAAATAGAAGGAAGAGGGGAGATATGATCGAGACATATAAGTTGGTAAGCAGTAATTACCAGATTCGTGTGGATGAAATTTTTTATAGAATATCTGGAAAGGAAGAACAAGAGGCCATCCCTGGAAGCTGTATACGGTAGTGTGAGCAAAAGGGTGGAGTAGATTTTTTGCATGGAGAGTGGTGGGTGATTGGAATGCATTGCCTGAGAATGTGATGAGTGCAGGGACAGTGAATGCATTTAAGTCGAGGTACGATGAGCTGTGCATGTGAGAGTGGGACACCCATGATGAGTCTCTTGACTCCATGGAAGTTGTTAATGATAATAATGTTTGGTTTTCTAACGATACTTGTGACACAATGATTAGAAATATATACACGTTTACACAAGAATAATGTTTAATTTTTCAAATATTTCGGTCTGAATATTACAGACCATCTTCAGTGGCTACATAGGAATAGTTTTAAAAAACAAGGCAGAATACGAAGAACTGATCATTCACACATAGAACGAGCCGCGTGGTGTCATATCGCTAAGTATTAGAAGAGTAAACATTTTTAAAGTCATAATTAAAGATAATTCAGAAATCCATATAATAATCTTAAATAACATTACACTAATATAGGAAATTTACATTTAAAAAAAATTAATGTGTTATCCTGATTAAACTTGCCCAAATTTTTGATATAGATATACAGTCATTACGATTCAAGTTAGGACGTTGAAGTAAGGCCTCCACACTCTCTTTAAATAAACGTTCAAATTTCTAGCGACATCTGTGTAGGAGGAGAGTCTTGGACCAAAGGATGTTGTGGCTTGTTTCTAATCCATGCTGAGCTAATCCAGATTTCTCGGGTTTGTTGTGTTGAATTGATGATTGATGCTTTTGAATTCTTTTTTCTATAGAACGTCCAGTTTGTCCAAAGTAGAAAAAATTGCAAGGAACTTGATACACCAGGTAGAGACAAGGTTGAGTGTTTATCTTCAGATGAAGGAAAATGGGTGGATAATTTGTTAATAGGTGTATAAGTGGCTGTTAAATCATATTTCTTCAGAATTCTTGAAATTGGTTCTGAAATCCCGAAAATGTAAGGAATTGGAACTCGGAGTATTGAATCGTTGCTGTTCTGTGTTGGATTGTAAGAATCGAAAAGATGTTGTGTATTCTTTTCGGAGAAGCCATTTAGTTTCATGCGATGTTTGATAGTCGAAAGTTCTTTCTGTAATAAATGAGAAGTTGAACAGTTAGTTTTGGCTCGTCGGATATAGATATACATTTTATGATTCCTGTTTTTTTTTTTTTTACAAGGATGATGAGCAGATTCTTTGAGAATATAACGACCTGTGAAAGTTGGTTTTCTGTAAACTGTTGTTGTAAGAATACCTGAAGGTGAACGGATGAGAAGGACGTCTAAAAATGATAACTTTTTGTCTTTTTCAATCTCCATGGTAAACTTTATACGAGGATATAAGGAACTGATACTGCTTAAAAAGGAAGGTAAGGAGACTCTGTTGTGAGGCCATACAGCAAAGATGTCGTCTATATATCTAACCCAAAAGGAATGGTTGAGGGAATATAGATGAGAACAGGACTTCTTCTAGATGTTCTAAATAGAAGTTGGCAAGAGCAGGAGAGAGTGGACTTCCCATGGCTGTTCCTTCTACTTGGTTGTAAAATTTGTTTTGACATAAGAAATATCCAGAGTGCATTACAAAATGAAATAACTTTATAACATCTTGTGGGAAGATGTCAGCAAGTAATTCTAAAGTCTCTTTGAGAGATAGAATCTTTATATACGAATGTACCTCTCAAAGAGACTTTAGAATTACTTGCTGACATCTTCCCACAAGATGTTATAAAGTTATTTCATTTTGTAATGCACTCTGGATATTTCTTATGTCAAAACAAATTTTGACATAAGATAATCATAAGATCTGTAGGTTGTAAAGTGAATATACGAATGCACCTCTCAAAGAGACTTTAGAATTACTTTAAGGATTTCGTTTGCCATCTGTTGGCAAAGTATCTAATGCACACATCCATTTTTTTTTCCCCCAGAAAAGAAGGAATTCTGGGAAGTTTTACAGTCTAGTTGAGGAGCCTAAGAATCTCTTGTAATGTTTGGAATACCTGTTAAAAGTAGCGTTCTGTATTTTTATTTTTATTTTTTTTAGTTTCCTTAGCTTGTGTTTGCTAACTGAGCATGAAGTTCAAATTTTTGGCTGACCTCAATGCAAGTAGGAATATGTTAACTTCTATTTGCTCGTTGGGAACAATTGGTGATAGTAATTAAAAACTCAGCGGTGTAATCAGCATGTTCTATGGAATAAATTTACTGTGTAACTGCTTTAAAAAAAATAAATAAAAAATTCCTGCATTATGACAACTTTAAAACATAATCCTGAAATGGGAAGCTGCAAAGAATGTGATCTGCAAATGACATTTAAAAATATATTTTTTTTAAATGAAAGTTGATCCTTTCCAACAGAGCACCTTTGTAGAGAGATTATTCTTAATTTACTGTTTCTGTGAGATATTTTTGCATCTTTCATATGCTTTTCAGTAGAAATACCAGATTCTGATATGGCCTTTGTCAATATCTCTCACAAATATCTACAGGCAGGCCTGTAGGCCTCCATTTTTCATCCACGTCCTATTTCATTTGTTTTACAGTATTTTCCTTTGTATTTTCTGTTAGTTTCCAAACTTTCTGTGGTTATCCACTTATTATTTGCTCTAATTGTTGTACCAAGTGTTTTTCTTGCACATTTACCATAACTGCTCTGTTCATTTTCCATGTATTTTCTATATTGTCAAAGGTTATTTTCTTTAGCTAAATTTCTATTATGTTTCTGTAGTTGTTTTGTATAGTTATATCTTTCTGTTTTGTTATGATAATAATATTGCTTTAGGGTCTTTGGTTTGCAATTTTTTAAATTTCAACTTAATTTTTGCAGCTAGTAATTCATGATTAAAGTCAAAAATCTATTTCCTGTAGTGTCCTTACATTTTGGATTGAGGATTTCTAATTATTTTTGATCAGAATGTAATCAATACAATTTTTAATCATACTGTCTGTTGATGTCCATGTGTATTTATGTGATGGTCTATGGAAAAATGTGGTGTTTGAGAAGAATATATATTATACTTACAGAATTTGAGTAGTCTTTTACCTCTTTCATTTCTCTTGTCCACTCCAAATTTGTTCATCACATTTTTTGTGTCTAGTGTAAATCTCCCAACCTTGGCATTGAAGTCTCCCATTACTATTACAATGTCCTTTTTGTTTGTTTTGTCAATAAGGTCTTGTAGCTGCTGATAGAAAGTATCTATCTAATTCTTCATGTGATTGGTTTTGAGTATAAATTTGGATAATTTTGCAAAAAAAAAAAAAAAACCTTTCTCTTTTGATTTTAATCTAATTGTTATAATTTTTGGACCAAGTGATTCTAAGGTTAAGATGGAGTTCTGCAAGTGATTACTGACTAATATTGTAATTCCCTCTCCGTGGTCATTATCTTCTCTTCCTGAGTAAAATTGTTTTCCATTCTTCAAATTTCCCATACCCTCCTCTGGCCAGTGTGTTTTGGCAATACCTATTATATCCCACTTAATCCTCTCTAGCTTTTTCTCCATCACTTTGGTCTTTCCTTTTTTAAGAGTCCTTATGTTCAATGTTAGGGTGGATTATTTTTTGAGATGACCACATAGCACATATTTCTCAACTGTTTACTATGCATTCCTGTTACAGATAAATTATTTGCATACCTGCAAAATAATCTGCCATGTAGACAATCTAGTTTTCAACCCACTGAGAGCCTGATGTGATGATTACTCTAAGGAAGTATTCTTAATCAAAAATTGTTTGCCATTTCATTCATCTTTGAATACTGATTACAAAATTATTATTGCTATGCAGGCTGAACAAATAAGGCATTTCAGGATTGAAAGTTTAGAACTTTGTCATTTTCATGAGAGACAAGGATAGGATAATCAATATTGCTATTTTTAACAGTGATATGTTATGCTGCTCAGGTTTCATGTGTATGAAAAGTGAGACTCCACATGAATCTATCTCTCTTTCTTTTATTTATTTATGTTTTTTTTTATAAAAAAGTCAGAATAATTTTTTATGCCTGGCAATAATTTTGTGTTAACGTACTTCAAAATATGTGTAGAAAAGCTTGTGTTCGTCGTACATGTTGATTAATTTTGACAGTATATATTAGAACACAGAATGATAAATAATTATTTATTGACTTATTGCTAGTCAATAAATAATTATTTACTTATCATTCTGTGTTCTAATATATACTGTCAAAATTAATCAACATGTACTTCAAAATAAGCTCAATATGGTCAGCTCACTATATAGTCAATTCCTAAAGAGCTGTGCATTGAAGATATGGGATTGCTCAGATAATTTATATACTAAATAATTTATTGTTTAACCACCCAAATGGCCAAACAGATAAAATATATCAAAAATATAAGCTTCACATCCATATTATTTCTATAGAATCCAAAGGTTATATTAACGTCAATGGACACTTCATATCCATATAATTATTGATGTGTATACATGTCAAGGCCAGTTCAGCAGTTAATGTAGCAAGTCAATTCATCAGAATGGCATGCTATAATAAGAGATGAGTATGTACATTTGTAGAAAATTATAACAAATGAATATATCTCACTTCTTTTTCAACACTAGGCTGTAGTCCCTATGTTGGGAAAACATTGTGACTCACTGGAATCACTTTGTTTTTTATCTATATCATCATCATTATCAATTTCCTGATATGTACCATCGAAGGGTGTTCAGACTACTATGACAGCACTGTGATTAAATTTACATTATTACTAATCTCCTATCAACAATTTTCCTTCAAATTAGTCTATTACTTACTAGCTCTCCAATATTGTATCTCATATTTCGTTCTTCTAAAGCACTTTGGACTGTATCAACCCACCTTGGTCTTCTTCTGAGGCTTTTTTCTGCCATTTTGGCATCAAACATCTGTTGTGCTAACCTTTCCTCTCTCAATCTCTTTAAGTGACCATACCATCTTAGATTAGCCCTTTTCACATTCTTGAATGCAAACAATGTCAAGTTCCTTCTTAATGTCTTCATTTTTAATATACTTTTACCATTGGTGCCATCTATTCAGGCTCCTAATTTTTCTAAGAACTCATAAATGAAGTGCTTTATTTCTAACCCAACTCTCCATAACTTAAAATCAGTTGAACACTGTCTTGTATACTGCTAGTTTAGTGTTTTAACTAATTTCTTTCTTATTCAATATAAATTTATTCAACTGGTTCCCTCACCATACCAGCTTTGCTTATTCTGTTGTCTATTTCTAGATTTAAGTTGACTGCCAGAGGGCCATGACATGCTTAATATTGGTAAAGAGCTCCAGAAAAGATAAGTGTTATTTTGTAAAATAATTGATATTGCTTGCATTTTAGTATAATATTATTTTTAATAACTTAGTGTGTCTGCATAATTATTGGCTTTGTGAATTTGTTCGAGTTTTATTTTTATTGAAATTTTGAATCTGGCCTTGAACAGAACACAATGGTGGTATGTCCAAGGTCAACTGGGTGAACTGTGAGCATGCTGTTAATGACATGGAGTTTTCAAAAATGGTTCAATGTTGTGAGTGCAACATGTATGAATGGTGAAATTGAAAGATTTGTTTGTGAAGAGACTGAACAGGATACGAAAGAAAGTATGGATTTGTAGAAAGTGCAATATATTGTTAGGCTATGAGTTGTAGACATAGGCTTCTGTGATTAAGCAGTTCTGTAGATAGTTTTTTGGTATTGAGACCACATATTAATATAAAGAGTTTATTAGAAATAAACAATTAAAAAACCTGACAAGTTTCGTGCGTCGTAAAACTTGCATCATCAGGGGGTAATGGTACATAAAAGTTTTATACAACAAAAGCTTATTGACAATTAATTACACATATTAGATGTTGTTAATAACTTCACAACTGTTAAATAATTGAGAAACCAGAATACAAATGATATATTCATTACTGTATTGCTGTTAGAACATTGCTAGTTGTTGACACGTTCTGTGGTTCACAGAACATGTATCTATATCCTAGGTCCATAGCACTTAAATTTTTTGACGAAGGCAGACCACACTTGATGCAAAATCAAGCCTCGATTTTTATTGCACTGTGTAGGGATCCTAAGCATTTATGTGGCTTCTTTAAATTTTCTTGTGAAACAATTATTATCAATATATGACATGTTTGTTGCCAGAGTACTTGATGGCCAGTAGTGACTGTGTGGAATGCTAAACCTGATTTGTACTCCCTTCTTTTTTCGACATCTATGTGCTCAGACATGCAGATCTCTCTTGACCTTCCCGTCTCTGGCCTACATGACAAATGCCACAAAAGCAATGAATCTCATGGATGCCTGGTTTTTTCATTGGGTGATGTGGTGGTTTTGGTGGATGTAGAAATCTTGAATTTTTGTAAAGGTAGGTCGCAGAGCATCATAGCCACTTTGTCCATGATTGCATTCTTGAAGTCTTGTTTAAGTAAGGGAGTTGCAGGAGCTGTATTAAGAATTTTTTGATCACCTTGGGTTCGAAACCATTAAGTGCGAGGTTCTGTGCCAGGTAGTGTAATTCTCTTCATTTCTTTTAATCGGTGTGCTAGATATATTGTATGCCCTGTCTTGCAAAGTTTTAATTATGCTATTTTTTGCAATGGATGGTGGTGTGAAGAGGCATTTAAAAATCTTAAAGTTGTGATGGGTTTTCTGTATATGGAGAAGGATAACCTTTTTTCCTCTTCATTTACTTCAACAAGGATATCAAGGAAAGGTAATTTTTGTGCTGTTCTAGTTCAATTTAATTGTTTATTCTTAATAAACTCTTTATATTAACATGTGGTCTCAATACCGAAAACTACCTACAGACTATGAGTTAACAAATACGAAACAAACTGAAGAAATGACAGTTAGCATAAATGAAAGAAACAGAAGTAAGTGATGAGGGAGAGTGAATGGAAGTATGAATGAGGAAATGAAAGTAAGGTGCAGCAGAAAGAGAGGTAGTAAGGCTGTGGGAGCAACAGAGAGTAAAATTGCTGGAATGCAAAATTTGAAGAAAGTTATTCAAAATGAAAAATGATAGAAGGAATATGCAATAGAATGAATAAAAACATGGTAAAAGAGGTGATGAGTGATTCAAGAATAGCAGTGTATCGCCATACACTGCTATTCTTGAAGGACCTTATGGAATTTTTGTAAAATTCCGTAAGGTCTTCTATCCAGGGAGAATGAGCAAGATAATTCATGCTTTGCAAAAGGAGGAAATGAGCAAGAGAATTAGTGGTTGAGGGAACAAATGATCTAATGTGAATGTAAGGGTGGATATCAGGAGGTTGAGAAGAGTGAAAGATAATAGTATGGTGGAAAAGGTTGTCAGTGTGTTACCGAGGTTGAGATTAAGAGTCAAAATCATGAATGGTATGTTGGCAGAGCTGCGTGAGGAGAAGGGAGGGCAGTTTGTGGATGTATCACATATATTTGAAGGAAGAATGGAATTATACAGACATGACAGATTTGAATGCCTCTGGAGTGAGTGAACTAGAGAAACTGTTGCTAGATGGGAATACTGTGTGTGTGTGTGTGTGTGTGTGTGTGACTGAAAGCAAGATATCTGAAGTATGAGGTGAAATGAAGGATCAGGAGAGTAATAATGAAGTGCTTAGCAATGGAAACAGTAGTAGTGTGAGAGATGAATAGAGAACAGAATTAATGGTAATAATCAGTTTGCATGAAAAGCATAAAGATCAGGCCAGGAGACTGCAAGAGGAACAGGGAAATGGAGAGGAGCCTGGGTGGGCAGGGAGACATGGCATAGGGAGAATGGATGTTGAGAGTAGTAGTAAATGTGTGTGTTTGTGTGTGTGTGTGTGTGTATATATATATGTATATATATATATATATATATATATGTATATATACACACACATGTTTATATATGGAGATGATCAGCATAGAAATGGAATGGATCACAATGCAAGTGCATTAGTTGAGGAGGAGCAGATATATATGGTAAGTGGTAATAAAGGTAATTAATTGTTTAAGGGCAGATGTGGTCGGAAAATCACGACCAACAAGTGGCTTGGGTAGGACTGGTTATAGATCTAAAAGTGAACTGCTATGTTTATTTACAAATGCCAGGAATATCAGAAATAAGGTAGATGAAATTGTTTCACTGATTGAGTTTATTCTCCCCAAAATCATTGGAATAAATGAAAAATGGTTGAATCAAGATGATATCATAATAGGAATAGATGTGGAAGGGAACAGTGTTTTTTTTGTGAGGATAGAAAGGACAAGGGAGTTGGAGTGCTGCCTATGATAGCAGGAGAATTATGTCCACATGATATAGACATGAAAGAGGGAAATAGTGGCAGTGGTTTTGAGACAGTGTGGTGTAAAGTGGTGGTTGACAGGAAAAGATATTTAGTTGGATGTTGCTATAGGTCAGGGAATGTGGAGGATGGTGATGAAGAAATGCATAAGCAACTTTGGTTAGTGAACAAAGAAAGGGTGATTTTAATTATGGTGGTATAGATTGGAATGAAGAGATAGCATTTGGGAATAAAGAAAATGAATTTCTCCAGTTCTTGAGAGAGAACTATCTCAAGTATGTAAAAGAGGGCACATGAGGATTGAGTTTTGGATCTGATAATTTCATCAGAGGATGTAATTGTGAGTGGTGTTGCACACTTTCCACCAGTTAGTGAGGGTGATCACATGGGTTGTGGCTAGTTATATGAAGGCTTCTGTGAGGAATGGATATATGTGGAAATACAAGGCTGTTGATTATGACAAGCATAGGAGAGAGCTTGGAGCTGTCTGACATGGAATGAGGAGCCGAGCAATAAGGAAATAAATACTGGTTGGGAACTAACAAAGAAGTACATAACAGCATCATTGTGTGAATGTATTACAGAAGTCAAAAGGCTGAATCAGGCGGGTGTTAAATGGATGAAGAGGGGGTGGCTCGTGGATAGGCACTGTGGAACTGCAGCACCCCCAATTTTTCTCGATATATAAAATATTTATTAATTTATTTATATTTGCTTGTAATATTTAATTTTATCATCAACAATCCTATGCAATTCTCTTATTTTGTATAAAAAATAATAAAAATCCATCTTGTAGTACTTAGGAGGGCAAAGGATGCTAGCAGCACTGTGTTTACCATATTGTCATATTGCTATGCGCACAAGCATATACAATTCAGTGAGATGCAGGCTATTAGCGTAATGCGGAACTGTTCGTTGCGCAGTTCCACTGTTGTTTATATGCAGTTTGCACCAGTAGTAGAGTGTTCATAGTGCTTATCGTGTTTACTCCGTCTCTTTAAATATTTGGACATTACAATTAAAGACATAACATTTGTTATAGTTTTTATTTTAGATCATTATTGGAGTTATGATAATGGATTTTATTTTTAAGTAATTTTGAATTATACCAAACTGTATAATTTTATCAATAATAAACAATATTTTTTCATGTTTAATTTTTTTTTAAATTTTTACCATAATTTTGATATTTTATTCAAACATATATACACTGTGTGTATATATTTCGAAAGTTGCACCCCCCCCCAACGATTTCAAGCCATGAGGGGATTAAGCATGAAATCTGGAAGCCACTTTGGAGGTAGCACAAGATGAATAATGATAATAATCAGTTGCATAAAGAGCAGGCCAGGAGAGTGATGACTCAGTTCGTTAAAGAGCACAACAAAAGAACAGTATGAGTGGAAATTAGCAAATCAGGCATAAAAACCTGCAAGTTTTTTCGATATGTAGCAAGTAGAAGGAAGAATGATTATGGTAAGATGCAGTTATTGAATAAAGTGGGAGATTGGTGACTGCTGAACTGACACCTGCATAGTTCAGGTGTCAGTTCATCAGGATGTTTCATCCTTAGTGTTGAAATCAAAAGTTCAAGTGTAAAGAATGAAATGGGAGAAGACTTAATGGTGAGCAAGCAAGAGGTATATGAGGAGTTACATAAGCTAGTTGTCAATAAGGCAATAGTACTTGATGATATATCACCATGTGTCTTGAGGGAATGATCCAGTTGGTTGGCATCAACCTTGGCCTACCTATTTAACAATTCTTGCAACAGCATAAGTCCCAAAGGAGTGGAAGGAAGGCAAAATTGTTCCACTTCACAAAAGTGGTAATAAAGCTAAAGCAACAAATTATAGGCTGATCTGTATATCTAGAGTTGTAGTTAAGGTATTGAAGAGATTAGTGAGATATAGGATACAAAAGTGGGAACGGTATTCTTTGTGCCTGTCAGCGTGGGTATGCTAAAGGGAGGTTGTGTTTTATAAACTTGTTTATGCCCTATAACAAGGTGAAGAATGTGTTGGACAAGGGAGATGCCTATGCAGTGCTATACTTTGATTTTGAAAAGGCTTTTGATAGATTACTGTACTGCACCACAAGTTGGTTACTAAACTGAAGCAGATGAGAATGGATGATCGACTAATGAGTTGGATAGGTCATTGGCTATCAGATATGTATCAGCAAGTTGTGTAATGGGGTAGGGCACTATCTCAAATGAAGAGAGTCACTAGTAGTGTGCTGCAAGGATCAGTTTTGGTACCATTATTTAATTTGTATATTAATGATATTGGAATAGGTTTAACTGGTGATATACAACTGTTTGCAGATGATGCAAAATTCGGGAGAGTGATAAGGAATCAAACAGATGTGGTCTTACAGGAGGACTTGAATAGATTGTATGAGTGGGAAACAGTATGGAAGTGTCATTTCAATGTTGCCAAGTGTAAAGTTCTGAAATTTGATAGGCAATAATGAAATGCAAAGTATACACTTGGCAGGGAAATTTTGGAGTAATGGTGGACAAGGATCTGAAATTCAGAGGTCTCACTGCACAAGTTGTGAAGACATCACATCATGTCTGGTTCCATCATATAAGACCTAGATCAGGCTTCACATGGATTCCTGTGTACAGATTTGGTCTCCTGGTTTCATGGTGATGAGATCCAAAAGCTTTGAGAAGGTCCACAAACTTTGGCAGTTTGCCAAAACCTTGTGAATAAGAGGAAGAAAGGGGATTTAAGTTGGTAAAGGGTTGTTATCAGGTTAATGTGGAAGAAATTTTTTGTAGGATGGGGGGGGGATAGAACAAAGGAACATACCTGGAAGTTGTATAATGAGGCTGTGAGCAACAACATAAGGAGTAGATTCTTAGCATGGAGAGAGGGGTTGTCAGTGGAATGCTTTACCTGAATAAGTTTAAAGCACAGTTTGATGGGCTTCAGGTGAAACAGTATTTGCCTCATGCAATGCGTCTTTGGACTCCATGAAGTAATAATAATATTTGTTAAAAACTGTGCCTAAATAGCTGAAATACAGCAATCCCTTGATTAATGTGCCCCGATTAGTGCGTCATTTTTTTTCGATACCCAAATTTGATTAGTGTGCCTATATGCAGCTTAAAAATAAATGTTACAGATTTAAAAAATTTTCAATCTATACATTTTTTTATGGCTAACTATTTTAAAAAATCGCTCACCAGGATGAAATAATTTAGTTACCGATTTGAATCATTTTACAAAGTTATTTTTTAATGGCATACTGCACTATATTCCAAATTTACCACCAAAATTTATCGTCTGCTTTACATAGCATTTTGCTGATCATATCTCGTGCAATTGTTTTCCTTACTTTTTTATTTTAAATTATTTTCCTAACCTGTAATCATGACTAAAAGAATTAGTGAGCAAAAAATAGAAGTGTGAAAATGATTCGAAAAGTAATCTGATTGGAAGAAAAACTTGAAATAATAAAGAAAAATGAACAAGGCGAGTCCAGAGCAAAGATAGGACAAGAATATAAAAATGGGTGAATCAACTGCTGAATACAAAGAGAAAGGTAAGGCTGCTTCAAGTTCATCATGCATGCACTCGAAATCAAAGTATTATAATGATTGAATTAGAGAGACTTCTTTTTACATGGATCGAAGATTGTAACCAAAAACGGATTCTGCTAAACTGGCCTTATTAAATCAAAAGCATTGTCTCTTTGTAACCTGGAAAGAAAGGGCTATCAATGATGGAAAAGAAGAAAAGTTCCACATTAGTGTTAGGTGATTTGAGCATTTCAAAAAGAGAAATAGCCTATATAATGTTCTAATCACAGACGAAGCTGCAAGTGCAGATAAGGATATATCCAGAGATTTTAAAGAAAAGTGTGAAAGAAGGGAACTATTGTGATCAACAAATATTTAATGTCAATGAAACCAGTCTTTTTTTGGAAGCGAATGCCTTCCAAGACTTTTCTAGCCAAATCAGAGAAATCTCAGCCTGGTTATAAAGTCGCAAAGTCGAATGAAATTACTGCTAGCAATATGCGAGCCATTTGGAAGCACATAATTCCATATTGTACAAATGATTTTAGAGGCTTTTCAAATTAATCTAAGTTAATTAAATCTCATTCTGAAAAGTTGAGTGATTCCGACCTCCTAAATTTAGATGCACAGCGGGAAGATCCTGAAAAATATGAAGAAAATTTATTCACTGACAAGCCCAAAGAGGTTTCACAGAAACAATTTGAAAATAGTTTTCTTACAATCGAAGTTTTCAAGCAGCAATGCTTAGAGACTGACCCTGGTGAAGAGAGAACGAGTCAAATTTGCAGAAGAGGCAATAGGGCCATACCATCAGTTGTATGAAAAAAAGAAACAGAATACCTGCCAAACTACGTTAGCTCAATTCTTTGTTAAGAAGCAGAATAATAAATTTTTATTCTGAATATGTTTTATTGCCTTTCAGCTTCATGGTTTTCCATTAACTAGGCCCTGAGACATACCCTAATTCTTTTATAAAAAAAAAGTAAGGGTCAAAAAAGAAATCCGAGGAACGAATTATACATTTTCCCATAGGTTATTATATTCAATTAGTGCATTTTTGATTAATGCGTCTGTTTTAAAGAATGCATTAGGCGCATTAATCGAGGGATTGCTGTATTTTATTTGTTTTCAGTGCTGTAACTAGGCAGGTGCAATGGATGCCCAGGACAAAGGATGCCCTGAAATGAGGATATCAAAAAAATAATCAGTATTATATTTTCATTTTCATAATTTAAATTTTTTAGCTATGGGAGCTGATTCATAAATGTATATTATAATATTTATAAACAAAATTTCTATTTCTATCATATTTGTTTTTTTATTTTTTCCAAAAAAAAAAAAGGGTGGGGAGGGAGGGAAAATAAAATCTTGCACAGGGCCCATGAAAAGCTAGTTACGGCACTGCTTCTTTTATAGGCTCTTCATTGACAGTGTACCTGAAATGTTCATAGTTTTGGTCTTTTTATGCTGATTTTCATGCCAAATTTGTGATAGCTGTCATTCAATTTAATCAGAGAATCCTGGGACTTGCACTGGATGTGTTTAGGAGTACAACATCATCTGCATAAAACAGAGAGTTAAGTTTGATATCTCCAATTCTAATATTAGGATTTTCTTTCATAATTTGATCAATATAGATGACGAATAAGAGTGGTGTTAACATGTATTCTTGTGTTACACCTGATTTCATATACAGTATATGTAGTCTGACTTACAACTTTTGAAACTGCCTTCCAATCAAGAATTTATCTTCATGTTTGGTGTTGAATACTATTGCTACTCCTTGCTTTCCTTTATTATTATTGCCTAAATATAACATGTATACTTATTTAGTAAGATCTCACCTGTTTTTGTCTTCTTTGTTTCAATGATGCCAATTATATTTATGTGGTACTTTTCCAATTCTATTGATACTTCTTATACTGATGACTGCTACCTTCAGTTCTGATGTTGGGTTTGTTTTTCTTCCAGATGCTGAACTTGAGTCTGTTCTAGTAGCTTACCTTTTGCTGCATGCCCTGGTTACCTGACAAAAGTAGCAGGAGGCCTTGTTTAACCAGGCAAAGCATCAGCTGGCATGAAATCTCCTGTTGCACCATCATATTATTTGTGGCTTAAGCCAATAGAGAGTACAATTTGGTAGCTTAGTCCCAAATTGTCAGACTATCCTCATTCATTCAGTACCCAGTGGATTCCTACTAATAGAGTGTGTCACATGAAGGTGAGGATTGGACATTAGGTGAAAAGCCCCATTCAGTTCTCTGTATTCCTTAAAGGTGATGTGGAGGCCTTCTACCAGTTATGTGGCTGTTATGATCCTTAAGCAACCCATTTCATCTATATTTCTTACTAAATTAATTTTTCTTCTGTACATTAAAAGATAGCACACTGATATCCTTTGAAACCCGTCTTCACACACTCTTATTGGCTGTCTGACATTTCTGAGCTTTCTTTACATGTGATTCATAATATACAATCATCCTTATTCCCATTTTCATCATATCCAAGTACAAACTCTCTCTGTCTCTCCCCCCTCCCCTTGCTCAAACAAACACTAAGAATTTATACTCAAGTACAAACTGTAAAATTATGATTTTTTTTAATTATCCCCTTGAGATACACACACAATTACAAACTTCTTATTCAGGTTTAAGTTTCTGTTCTACACAAAGTGAAATCTTTCTCTTAGGAATTATTGCTACATATTACTTTTTATTTTCATGAAATATTTCATTTAGTTGATGTGTGCTAAAATAACTTATCAAGTTTGTAGACAGGTATTTGTATTTTTTAAAATAATGCAACCTAAATGAATACATATTGTAATATGTATGTTTTCAATAGCTAAGAGAAATAATGAAAATACCAAGAGCATGATATATAAAATGCCCATAAGGATAAGAATAGCACTTCAATGTTTTTATTTGTATGAATAGATCTCATTACAGTGCATACAGAAAGAGGAACCTAATAAAGGCATGTTAATTTAAGTAGCATGGAGGCCAAATTACATAAAAGCTATGAGCCTTTCATGACTAGAGTTTTTCTGTTTGCACCTGATGCCTGCCCGCTCATGTACCTGTCCTCTGAATGATAGCACAGATATAAATTATCAACAACATGCGAATTGTAATAAATAATAAAGTACATATTGCACATATCACAGAAAATTAATAATAAGGAACTAAAC
This sequence comes from Typopeltis vanoorti, assembly GCF_054136105.1. Taxonomy (NCBI): domain Eukaryota; kingdom Metazoa; phylum Arthropoda; class Arachnida; order Uropygi; family Thelyphonidae; genus Typopeltis; species Typopeltis vanoorti. Next base: position 96,271,095 of record NC_143554.1, read on the forward strand.
AAGTGAAGTCACATAAATTATAAATAACACGATTCATTACATGCATTTCAGTGAGCAAGTCCATAAGTTCATTTTTCGTTTCTTGAATATCTCTGATCATCATCCTTTTTTTTTTTACATTCTGAATAGGGGAGAAGAAAAGTCACCAAAATAATTAATACATGTAATATTTTTAATATGCCAAATAGATAATTATATGACAATATTATATAAATATTAAACTAAAAAATTATATAAAATTTTGAAATTTCACCTAAAATAAGGATATATTTTAACGACTTAAAGGTTTTTATCACTATTTTAAAAAAAACTTCTAAGAGATCAATAATTTGATCTTTCAGAATCATGCAAACTACACTTTACATTATTTCTTCTCTCATGAGGGTAGTGTGCATTTATCAGATAAGACATAAGACAAAGCTAAACCTAGAACTCTTTATGATCTACTCTAACTCAAAATTTATATGCTATACTTTGGTGTGATCATTTGTTTTTCATTATTACTTTCCTAATTCTGATAACTTCTCTGAGTTTTTGTATTTTTTATTATGTGACTTCCATCCAAAAAAAGGCTTTAATCCTACAGCACATTAGTATAATAGGTAGGCCAAGGGTTAATATAATCCAGAAAGGAACCCTGCTATACAGTTTAAACATGGAACTTTTTCAAGCTACAGCCTATTAGCTGAAGAGCAGTGTTATCCACTCAGTCAACCAGGCTAACATTTATCTCTGAAGCTTGAATTTCAGCACTCTGCTAACTCAAGCTGACTTCCTTTCACTGTAACTGATCAAGCAAGGATGCCAAGATATTTGCCATTAATAATGCATGATCCTAACACATATTGTCCATCTATCCACAAGAATACTGAGTGTGCTTCGCCATTCTTGTAGGATTCCCTGAACTGTATCTAAACCATCTCCCCTTTAAAATATACTGTAGATGCTCATTCTCCTCTTGCTAACTCGAACATTACCTTCTTTGCATTTCCTTTACTATGGAACATTCTTCATCCAGCTATTTGGTCTTGTATTTTTTAGCACAACAGTGGTATTAAGGAATGACAGTGGTGAATTCTTCTCCTCTCCATGTTCTGATTACTGTTTTTGCTCTCCCAATTCAAACAACTGCTCTGACTTAACAACCAAATTGCCCTTGATGTGTTTACACATTATAATTACATGAATATGGTTAATATAAGATTTGGGTACTACTGAAATAGCATGAATATGAAGCTTATATTTTTGATATATTTTATCCATATGGCTGTTAGTTCTCTAACAAGCATGCCAAAACAGGATAAAATTTTTTGATGGCTCAAATCAAAAAGCCTATGCTACACCTGACAATATCTATTAAAAAAAAAATCCAGTTCTAACTATGAAAGGATTAAATGCAGAAAACTTGCCTTCTGGTCCCCAAACCACTTCCACTTTCTCCCTCTCTCACACACACACACACATCTTTGTAACATTACCCAAAGATAAGGCAGACCTCCAGGCATCAGTCCTCTTCCAACTGTTATACAGATGACCAAGACATACTATGCAGTTCACTGCATGTCTTGCTGACGTTTTAATCAGCTTAGATACTGATAATCCTCCCAATTTGCTCTTTAGAATTATAAAGTACATCCTTTATCATCTGTACAAGCTGTCATCTTATCCAGCATCTATCCCCCAGCATGCAAGCATTCCAAGAAATTAAAAAACAGGGGGGGGGTATCAAATTACTATCCTGTTTACATCATCTTAATCTTCTTCTGCAGCTTCTCCCAATTAAGTGGGGTCACTGTTGATGATGAGTCTCCTCCACATCCTCCTGTCTTGTTCTGTCACCACATCCAAGTTCTTCATCCTCAAGTCTTCTTCTACCAGCTCCCTCCATCTCTTCTTTGGCCACCCACGCTTCCTCCTTCCTTGCACATCCATCTGCATGACCCTTCTTCCCACATATTCGTCCTCCCTCCTCATCACATGACCAAACCATCTCAACCTTGCCTCCTGTATCTTCGCTCCTAAGTTTGTAACTTTCACTGTTCCCCTCACATAGTCATTTCTCAGATGATCCTTTCTGGTCACACCGCACATCCACCTAAGCATTCTCATCTCTGCTACTTCCATCCTGCTGATGTTATTTTTCCTCAGGGCCACAGTTTCTATACCATATGTCATAGCTGGTCTCACAACTGTCCTATAGATTTTGCCTTTCAGATTGATTGGCACACTCTTATCGCATAACACTCCAGCCATCTCCCTCCAGTTCCTCAAACCTGCTTGTATCCTGCATCCCACTTCCTTCTCAGTTCCTCCATCTTCTTCCACTGTTGAACCTAAGTATCTAAAGTCCCTCACCTTCCTGATGGCATTTCCTTCCAGCTCCAGATCTGTCTCCTGGCCACCACCCACTGTGCAACACATATACTCTGTCTTACTTCTGCTCAGTCTCGCACCTCTCTCTTCCAGTACTTTTCTCCATCTTTTCAGTTTAGTTCCAACTTCTTCTCTTGAATCTGCACACAGCAAGATGTCATCTGCATACAACATTGTCCAAGGTGCATCTTCTCTCACTTCCTCCGTCACAATATTAAACAGAAACGGACTTAATGCTGACCCTTGATGCAAGCCAACTGTTACTTGAAAACTTTCTGTCTGTCCCAGACAGGTCTAAACACTTGTCTTCACATTTCTGTACATCTCCCGCAGCAACCTGACATATTTCTACGGAACCTTCTTCTCCCTCAGACACCTCCAGACTTCTTGCCTTGGAACTCTATTGTATGCTTTCTCCAGGTCAAAAAATGCCAGATGTAGCTCCCATTGTTTCTCTCTAAACTATTCCATCTGCCATAACCCAAAGATAGCATCTGTTGTTGATCTACCAGGCATGAAGCCAAATTGTTCCTTTGCAATCTCCACTTCCTTCTTCAATCTTCCATCAAGAACCCTTTCTAGGATTTTCATTGTGTGGGACATCAACTTTATTCCTCTGTAATTTTTACAGTCTTGTGCATTCCCTTTACCCTTGTACGTGCATAGATGGGGACAAGAGTACTCGCCCTCCATTCCTCGGGTATATTTTACTGTTGGCAAACTTTCATGAACAGGTCCCACAGCAGGACAATTCCCTCTTCCCCCAGTGCCTTCCATGCCTCCACTGGAATCCTGTTGGGGCCCACCAATTTTCCATTCCTCATCCTCTTCATGGCCTCCGTCACTTCCACTCTACTGATGTTCTGCACCATCTTCTCTGTGCGTCCTTGCATTTTCCTCATTCAAAAATCCCTCAAAGTATATTCTCCATCTGTTTCTTATGTCCACATCCCTCCATAATACTCTTCCTTCAGCATCTTTGATCTGCCTCACATGTAAGATGTCCTTTGTTTACTTTATTTCTACATTTCGCTAGTTGGTAAATTTTTCTCTGTTATTCCTTTGTTTCTAATTGATCATACAGATCTTGATATGCCATGGCCTTTGCCTGTGCCACAACTCTCTTGGCTTCTTGCTTTCTCTCTCTGTACACCTCTCTGTCCTCTTCCACTCTTGACTCCTTCTGCTCCCTAATTCTTCCAGATGTCTCACCAAGCACCTCGATTGCACAGCTCAGGATTACTTTTGAATTATGTTTCCACCAATCTTGTACGCTTTCCAGTCCATCCGAAATCCTCTCTAACACCTCCTCCCTAAAACGATTTCTCACACTCTCTTCTTTTAAACGAAACCACTTAATTGTTTTCATCCCATGTCTTCGATCATGACATGGGATGAAAGATGGGAGTCTGCGCACAGCAGTCGGTGTTGTGTGCCACTTGATCTGTTGGAATTAATTTACAATTTGTCAAAACCTTAAGATGTTTTCTTCTAGTCAAAATGTAGTCAATTTGTGAACTGTTGTTACCACTCCTAAATGTTATCAAATGTTCTTCCCTTTTGTAGAAAAATGAGTTCACAATTGCCAGATCAAACGCTACTGCAAAGTCCACCACCCACTCTCCTTCCTGGTTCATCATTCCCACTCCGTGGCCACCATGCACCCTTTCACAGTCTCTATTCTGTCTCCCTACGTGTCCGTTCAAGGCTCCTCCGGCAATCACCATCTCGTTTTCTTCCAGTTCCCTCATTTCTTCATCTAACACATTCCAGAACTCATCTTTCTCCTCTACTGTACATCCAACTTGCGGGGCATATACACATAACACGACCACCCGCTCTTCTCCAAGACCCAATTTCATTCGCATGATCCTGTTGTTCCTTCTACCCACTTCCAGTACTTTGCCCTTCATTCTGCCACACACCACAATTCCTACACCATTCTTCCCTCGTTATTCGGTCCAGAGTAGAACAATTTATATCCATCTCCCAGTTCCTTTGCCTTTCCTCCCTTCCACCTTGTCTCCTGCACACATAACATGCCAAACTTCCTCTTCCTCATCATGTCTGCCACCTCTCTTCCCCTTCCAGTCATGCTTCCAACATTCAGTGTTCCCGCTTGCAACATCCTCTCCACTTGCTGGGCTCGCTTCTTTAACCGCACCAGCCCTTGATGCAGTAGCCCTCGTCCACTTCTTGCAGCTGTAGGGCGATGTGGCTGCGCATTGCTTAAGGGGTACACCCTAGCCCTTATATCATTTTCTCTTTGACTCATATCATAGCTAGAGCTGGCAGTGAAGTTTTACGACTAGATGCCCTTCCTGACATCAACCCTCGCCATTTATCCAGGCTTGGGACCGGCGCCTACTGAGGCTAGCTTGCCTCCTTCGGTGGCTGCATAAGATGAAATGACTTAGCAAGATAGGAAAGATTCATCCCTAGCCTTCGAATACTCTAATAGCATCAGGGAGAAGGAGCAAGGAGAGGAGAAAGAAGCAAAGAAAGAAGGGGAGGGACCAGTCTACAGAATAATATAACAGATGTATATTACATGAAGTAAGGCATGGTCCAGCATCTGGTACCTCAGGTTTGCCATGCCCGTACTCACTAAAGTGAGCCCTTGAGGTAGTTTTCATCATCTTAATGCTTTTGAAAATAATGCTGAAAGTTAACAAAAACCAACTTCTTCACTACCTGGAGATCCACCAATTAATTAATGATCATCAGTATTGGATCCTGCTACTCTTGCTTTATAGTGGATGTAGCTAACCTTATCCCCATTTTAGCCACATGCCATGGAAGGATATGGAGAAACTCAAGCAATTGTTTCTTACATTTTCAGGACATTTCATTTGATCTAGGACAGAGATCAAGTTATGGTCTGCCTTTGCAGCAGTTGGGATGTCAGCTTCCTTTAATTGCTCTCTACCTGTCATATTGAATGTTTCCGCTCATCAATTTGTCCCACCAATATTGTAGTATCCCAAGGCTCTATATAGTATTTCTCCTATATATATATATATATATATATATTAATGACCTACCACAAAGCTTTTTTCCCCCCCATAACCACTCGATGACATGTGACACTTGTTAAGTTATATGCTTTGCTTCTCATGTGTGTACTAATATTAAAAAAAAGAAAATTCAGATATGTTTTGGTAAGACTTTTTACTTTTATAAGAAAGAATTTTTTGAGCTGTATTATTACATAAAACCTCAGCAAAAATAATGTTAAATTGGTTTTGGGGATGATATTTCATATGCTGTTGGGAAGTTCCTGAAAGATTGGTGATTTTTGTTGCTTTATTGAGTGTTTTCTTAAATTTATTGTTTTTTTTTTTAAGTGTATTTATTGTACTATAGCATTTAATAGCATAACTGTAGAAATATTAATTTTTACTACTCTTAAGAATAACACCAAAAACTCATCACAACAAGGCAGTGTCTAAAGCACAAGTTGTTACTACTGAGGAGAACTTTTATCCTGATGAGCAAAAGTGATGATGACATTGGAAGCATCCCAATTAAAAGAAATTAGCAGAAAAAGTGGAAAAGCGTTTAATGAAACTTAGGATAAGAAAAAGAATCTGAACAAGAAGAAGCAAGAGAGAGCACTGAACTTAGTAATCATAATATTAATCACAACAAGGTAAGTCAATTAAAATCTAAGAAAAAAAGTAATATGGTATGGTGATTCAATCTTAAAATTTGCACTTACCAAGGGAGTCACTGCTTCTAGTTTTCCAGGGGCAAAAATTAAAGATATGACAAATGTAACTGAAGAAAAGAAAAGTAAAATAGATGGTATTTCTGGTAGGAACTAATAATTTAAGTTGCAACAAATATAGTATGAGAGAAGATATGAAAGGTCTGTTGGAAGAAGCAAGAAAGAAATATGAGAGAGTAAAAATTGCAGGTTTGCTACCTAGATACGACAGTAGCGAGTTAAGGAGGAGAGCAATGATAGCAAATGTGCAGGCTCTCTAGAAGAAATGTATGCAAGTGTTTAGATGTGTGGGTGTGTTTGATGGGAAAAGATTGTATAAGAGGGATGGCTTGCACTTGAATTCATTTGGCATCAGGAGACTGGAAAAATTGCTGACTGGTATGAGACTTAATGAAGAGAGTCAGGGAAACTAGATCATCAATGGGGAAAATGTATGTGAAAATTCAGCTATGGTATGCAGATGTGATAAAGATATGAATGGCTTCGAACATGACTGTATATCTGGTGAAGGGGTGGAAAAATATGTTTTAGGTTTGGACCTTTTCAGTATGTGTCTGGGGACGGAAAAGAGAAAGTTCTACAACAAGGCCAAATAGATTTGCATATCTAATTATAAGAATAGGCTAGGTGGTAATTTGTTATGTCTATACACAAATGCCAGGAAAATCAGAAATAAAAGGGTTCAGTTCATTGCTTTATGGAATGTGATATGGCCTAAGATTGTTGGCATTAGTGAAACCTGGCTATCAGAATCAGACATGGTAAATGGGATCGAGTGTAATGGATATACTATTTTTAGGAATGATAGAAGAGGAGGAGTACTACTAATGATATCAGATGACTTTAGTCCTCTTAGGGTAGAAACACAAGAAAACAATGATGGTAACAATGTCCTATGTAGTGGAGAGAGTTTGGTTTATCTGGTGTGAAGTGGAGCTTAACAGAATGAAATATATTGTGGGTGTTGAGATAGACCTGGCAGCTCAGCTGCAGGGATGAAGAAATGCATTGCCAATTTAGCCTTATGGATACCAAACGAGTGATCATTATGGGTGACTTTAATTTTCCAAACATTAATTGGGTCGATGAAAAATCTCATGATAAGAAAGAAGAGGAATTTATTGAATTGCTGTGAGACAGCTTTCTCAAGCAGCATGTGAAAGAAGGAACTTGAGGTTAACACGTTCGCTGCCATGCTCCTCGGGCATAGTTTGTTACCACACGCCAAGCACTTTCACTTCTTCAAGGTCAGTAGGAGTAATCTCGTCACCGGCAATAATTGACATATGAGTATATTTGTAGTTGGCTTGTGAGGCTCATATACTAACTACAGGTATACTCATAGTTGGCAGTGAACGTGTTAAAGAGTGTTGGATTTGCTCATAGCATCAAAAGAGGTCTCTGTTAAGAATATGGCTATTTTACCATCAGTTGGTGAACAGTGATCATGCTGTACTTTCTTGGGAAGTATCTAATTGTATTGATGCTCCAATTAGAACAGGTTACATGTTGAATTACAAAGCTGGAAATTATGATCAACTTAGGAGAATACTATCTTTGGTCCCATGGTATCAGTTACTGAATAGGAATCATTGAAAAAATGCTTAAATGAGGCAGTATCTGAATGCATCTATAGTGTTTGAAAAATAAATAGGTTGGGAGCGAAATGGACGTGCAACCTTATTAAGCAAGAGATTCATAAGAAGATAATGTGAAAAAAATATCATGAGAATAAGAGTGTAAAGGAGTTATGAAATATATAAAGCTCAGGCCAGAAAAATTGAGTATTATGTGGAAAGTTAAATTGAAATATGAAAATAAATTGGCCATTCAAAATAAAGGCAATCCAAAAGAATTTATTGTTATCTCACCAGCAAAAGAATGAATCAATGTGAAAGAATAACTTTATTGAATGCAGATGGTACTCTAGTGTCTTAACTAACGAGATTGTTCAATTAATGCGTGCTCACTTTGCTAAGATATATCAACCAGGTGTATGTAATATGGTGCACAGTGCTACTGCCACATTGGATGAAGAGTTAGAGGTGCATGAAAATGAGGTTGAAGAGCTCTTGCATAACCTGGATAACAATTTAACAATAGGGACAGATGGAATATCAGCCTGTTTGCTAAAGGAATATTCAGCTGAATTAGCTAGGCCTTTCACATGTTTGTGTAACTTGCGTACCAGCTCAGGAATGATACCACAACAATGGACAGAAAGTATGATAGTTCCATTGTACAAGGGTGGTGCAAAAACTAATGTGCCAAACTACTGACCTATCAGTATCTCTAGTGGTAGGGATGATTTTAGAGAAGTTGGTAAGAACTCGCATACAGAAAATGGGTAGACAAACAAGCTGTACTCCGCAAGGAGTAGCATGGATTTACTAAACGATGGTCATGCTTTAGCAACGTGCTCATATTTTATAACAATGTTATGCCTGAGTTAGATAAAGGGAATGGATACGCTATGATAATGTTGGATTTGATTAAGGCACCTGAAGGATACCACATGAAAGGCTGTTGCATAAACTGGAGAATATGGGATTGGAATATAAACTTTGACTTGGATCAGTGGATTGTTGACAGACAGATACCATAAAGTGGTATATGGTAGGCTTGAATCTAGATTTAAGGTGACCAGTGGTGTACTTCAAGGTTCAGTTCTTGGGCCATTGTTGTTCAATCTATACATTATGAAATTAGGAAGGGTCAAACATCAGATGTGCAAGCCTTGATATGACCACACCTGGATTATTGTACACAGATTTGGTCTCCTGGGTGGAAAGGGTGCAAAGAAGAGTTACAAAGAGTATATCTGGATTATAAGATTTAGATTATCAGGACAGATTGTGAGTATGTAGATTAAAGATTCTGGTTAGCAGGGTAAAGAGGGATGATATGATAAAGATATATATAAACTTTTGAATGGGTGTTATAGGATATAATCTGATGAAATTTTTTGTTATATGGTGGAAGGTGGGGAGAGAACACTGAGGGCATCCATGGAAGTTATACGTTTGTTTGTAGTCAAGAAAGAGGAAGAGCTAGGTTTTTCTCACAGCAGTGAGTGAGTGGAATAATTTGCCTTTAGGGATAGTGAGTGCATGTAGTGTGAATGAATTTAAGAGAAGATATGACAGTTGGTTTGGGTGATTTACAGCCTCCTTTAATGAGTCCTTGACTCCCTGCAGTCTCAGATGATAATAATAATAATAATACAAAACACTAACTAATAACAAAACAATTTATGTATGCTTCTGTTAAAATAAAAATAATTAAATACCAGATTGTAGTTTTGAAACTACAAATGATAGTAATGAATATGATAGTTACACCATATCATATCATATTCATTACTCTAACACCCTGGCTAAGTACTCTCACAGTTCTATACTATATGCTTATGCTTTTACAAGAATGCATTAACTGGTAGTAAATATAACTAAGCATGTCTCAAAAGTCAGTGTATGAAAGCAAGAAAATATTAATAGGATGCACATAAAGAAACCAAATTAAGCAATGACTTTTTGGATTATCAAGTTCACTACTTAGCTTAAAACCAAATTTCCATTTCTTTCTTTACATGAATATGGGCGCATATTCATGTAATGCGCAATTTCCTTCTTGAATATGGGCGCATAGACACAAGAAAATTTATTACTAAGATATATAACCAAATATTTCAATCTGAAGCTTGCAGATTATCTTTGGTGTAATAACTGATAATTCAAAACAAGGTAGAACAATGATTTCAAGAGATATGAGTTGCATGCTAGAATGGTGTATACAGTAGATTGTAAGGTTGATATATATGATTAAAAAAAGTTATTGTTTACTGTTAACAAGGATAGACATTCCCAAATTTTTGGTGCAGAAACACAGTAATTCTGGTTCGAGTTGAGATGCTCGACACTCTCTTTGAATAAGCACTTAAATTGAAAAATGACATCTATGTAAAAGAAGAGCCTCAACCAGAGGATCCTGTAGTCTAGTGCAGCACATAGTAGTACAGTGCTAGGCCAGACTTTTTTTTTTTTTTTTTTTTAAATACAGGATGTAGAATTGATGTTCTTGTAGCCTCTTCTCAATTAAATGTCCTCTTTGTCCAAAGTATGAGAGAAGACAATCACAATGAGCCTGGGAAAGAAAGAGACTGTTTTTCCTTGGCAGAAGATAATAAAGAGGAGAATTTGATGGAAAAGAAAGGAGGCACCAAGTTATATTCTTTATGATCATCTCAAATTGGTTCAGATATTCTGTTCTGTAACAAAGCTCCTCCAATACAGTATACTGGTTCTATGTTCAATATTCAATTTTCCACAGCTCTTAAAGTGATTCATGTTGAAGTTTCTGGAATAAAAACTATATAGAATTGGAATGAAAATAAATAATTTAATAATTAAATTAAATAATTAGATGCTGATGTCTCTCACTCTGTCACCCCTCCATACACGTGTCAGTCTTCGTTTTGTTCTCTCGGTCTTTCATTCCCAGTCTTCATTGGGTATGCGTCTCTCTCTCTCTCTCTAAAGTGCCTTTGATAATGATGAATTCAGCTGTTGAAACATTGGTGTGTAAATAGAATAATTTAATACTTTAATACTTAAATTTTTAGATAAATATTTAAAATTAATCTAAAACCTTCACTACCACAACTAATACAAAACTGTTTTATACCATTGACTTGGATTCTCCCTAATGTAGTGATACTATTTTTTATTATTATTATGTGACACCTCCAGGGAGTCCAAAGACTCATTGAGGGAGGGCACCTACTCTACAGCTCTCCGTCTCTACAGCAAACCATATCATCTATACCAACATCATCTACTGCCCACCACTACTACTACCACTAGTATTTTCACAGACAATCACAAACAGGCAGGATTCAAACCCACAGCCTTTTGGCTGGAAAGCAGATATGCTAACCACTTGGCCAACCAGACTGGCAACTGTTCAAAAACAATAAATTTCTTTCTTTTTTTCACTCTTCTGTGACTGTTGTCAGATTTTTGTTGAATATGCAATCAAGGGTACTGTCAGCGCCTGCCAATGTCAATATGCCAATTTTTCTTTCTTCACTACACTCATCACCTTCCTACCTTATACTCCTGCCACTGAAGATAACTCTATATTTTATACCTCTTCCATTACATCCATTCTGCAGCTCTTATATTTCTTATCGCATATTTAACCTCTTAAATACAGGAACATAACTTTGAAAGCACTAACAATTTCTCTCACCTTCAACTGATTATGTCAGGATGTATGGCATTTGCTCAGTTATCTATGATACTACCCTGGTCAAAGTCCAAGGCAGCAAAAAAGGAAAATGAAAGGAATTATTACTCATATTCAAATAAGTTATAATCTGTAAATACTTCATTTGTTATTCATTATACTCTTTTAACACCTTTATACACCTTCCAACTAGAAAAGAGCTATGATTCTTATGATGAAAGAAATCTGTATATGGGCTTTTTAGTGAGTCATTATTTAAAAAAAAAAATTATGGAAACAACTACCATGTTATAATAAAACTTCAGTTCAAAATAATCACTTGACATTTCGACCTTCATATCAAGGTCATCATCTGGAATATTATTAACATCTGACCTCCATGGAGTCAGAGACTCATTGTGGGAATATACACATATATAGAAAGAAACAAGCTACATTGCAATCTACATAGTATGCTGAAGTGAAGTCACAGTAATTTGGTCAACCATTAAAACTATTGGCTTGACCTCTGAAAAAATAAAATAAAAATCATTACTACATCCAAGCTTCAGTCCTGTAATTATCTATTTAGTTACAAATCGTTAAGACTAAAGAAACACATGTAATAACCAGAGTAATAAGTTTTAATAGGTAAATATTTCAGCCTAAGTATCTTAGGACATTGTCAGTACAGTTAATTCAAACAATACTAGAAATAACATAGAGTTAGGCACATGATTACAATGGAATCCCAATGTGTGTGCAGTAGCGTGTTATAGAATTAAATTAAAATATATCTGGAGGGGGAAAAAAATAGATTACATTAAAATAAGATAACATTTGGCATCATTAAATTATTAGTAACCAGAGCACACAGATTCTGCTCCTCTGAAGAATCTCTAAACAAAGAATGGGAAATAATCAAAAATACAGCCATACTAAATGGATACAATCTTAAAACAACTCAGAAAATCATCCGTCACCTCCCCACACATCAACCTAGAAAAGAACAAGCCTGTAGGATTCCCATACCTTATATCAAAGGCATCTCCGAACGTCTTTCAAAAATTATGAAGAAATACAAACTTGCTACTATCTACAAACCAATCAACCAGATCTATAACTTGTTACCTTCTCCTAAAGACAAACTCTCACCGCTGATGCTACCTGACGTGTACGAGGTTTCATGCTCCTGTAAATTGTCTTATTATTATTCAGGCCTCCATAGAGTCAAAAGACTCATTGTGGGAGGTCCTTCCTAAGAAACACAGTCTATCAAGACTCATCGAGGGGAGCCCCCCCCCCGAGAAACACAAAGTCTATCATACCACTCCTTAAACTCATTGACGGTTCTCACTCTCACCACTCCATCAGGCAATGCATTCCATGGTTCAACCACGCTCCATGCAAAGAAACCACTCCTCACCCTCTTGTCATCACTCCTTCCTGCTGTTCAACCAAGCGAAAGAATTCCCCCAGTGTCAACCCTGTAACCACCTCTCAACAGTTTGATACTTTTAATCATATCACCTCTCCTCCTTCTATCCACCAAACTCTGCAGTCCACATTCCCTCAGCCGATCCTCATAACTAACATGATACAGTCCTGAAACCATCTTTGTTATCCGCCTTTGTACCCTTTCCACAGTTAATTTATCCCTTTCAAATCCTGGCGACCAAATCTAAGAATAATAGTCTAAGTGTGGTTTGATCAGAGACTTATACAATGGAATTATAACCCTTTTATCTCTGCAGGTTAGTGTCCTCCTCATTATTGCAGCAATCCTCTGTGTTACCTTCACCACCTTTGCAATATATTCCCTAAATTTCAGGTTTCGTCAACCCCAGATCTCTTGTCTCCCCTACTTCCTCCAGTACAACTCCTCCCATAGAGTATGCAGTGCCCCATCAATGTTTTCCAAACCTCAAGACCTTACATTTTGCTGCGTTAAAGTGATACCCCCATTCATTTGCCCATCTATCTAGCTTATTCAAATCTTCTTGCAGGGCTACCATATCTGCACTATTACTAATAATCCTTCCCAGCTTCACATCATTCACAAACAACTGAATAACCCCTTGCAATCCACTGACAATGTCATTGATATAAAGGTTAAACAATATAGGTCCCAGTACTGAGCCCTGTGGGACCCCACTTGTAACCCTCTGTCTCCTTGAAACTGTCCCACCATACACTTAATCTCTTAATGATTTGTAACCAAATAGATAATAACAGGACTCTAGCATACCAGAGGTTTGATTCATAATTTAATTCTCTTATTTCTGCTAAGAGAATTAAGGAACCATTCAGAAATTCACCAAAGGATGTTTTGCTGAACATGAATATCATAACCTGACTTTCATTAAAATGCCTGCAAAAATAAGATTTATTATTATTGGACTTTCAATCATATGAATGCTACAAATTATGAAATTTCATATTAATAATAGTAATCCACTTAACTGCAGCTAGCACACAAGGAAAACACTGCCAATTTATTTAAATCATACTACAGGATATTTAATCACCTTTATCAACTATTGCCCTCTCCAGTTTAGCATCATCAGCAAACAATTGAATATCCCCCCCCCCAAATCTTCTGCTATATCATTAATGCATAAATGAAAGAGGAATGATCCTAGTATAGAGCCCTGTGGCACTTCACTGTCATTCTCATTTGCCTTGATTCCACTTCACCATATGCCCCTCCTATCCATGCTACCAGCTACATACCCATTCCTATTTGCTCTGACGTATGTAATAGTCGAAACTGATGAAATGGTAAAACTTTTAATGGTGTAGATTGATGACCAAACTGGTTGGCATGTTCCATTAAGTCAAACGATCCAGAACACGTTTTACATTTACGAAAATTATTCTAAATTTTTTGTTTGTTTATGTGACTGACAGAAATTAATTCTTTATTTACATCATTTATGACTTTTTAAAAACATTAAACTATTACATGCATTGACAAGTGAAAAGGGAAAAAAGCAGTGATTCCCTATACAATGAAATTTGTGATATGACAATGGTCTGGGGTATGCCTGCAATTGACCCCATATTCTTTGAGAATGCTATCAATTTAACATTATTGTGATTCTGTACCCTTCGTTGGCCAATTAAACAACGATGAAACCGTGTGAAACAAAATAAAAAATGATGGTACAACATGACAAAATTTCATGCCGGCTGTGGAGTCGCCCGGTTAAACAAGGCCCCCGTTGTTTTCGCCAGGGAACCAGGGCGAACAGAGAAAAGTCAGCTACTGGAACAAAACTGAAAACAAACCCCAATTCAACATCACCAGAGTTAAAGATCGGTACTATCAACGTAAGAAGCCTGAATGCCAAAGAAATGGAGCTAGCTGAGGAATTAGATAAGTACCAGATCGACATAATAGGGGTGACTGAAACAAAAATGACCAAAACTGGTGAGATCTTTCTGAGCAATAAATACAAAATGTTATATTCAGGCAATGACAATCAAGGAAAAGAAGGAGTAGCCATAGTATTCAACACAAAATACGAGGCTAATCTTCTCGAATGGCAGTCAGTATCAAGTAGAGTAATGTGGGCAAATATGAGAATGGGGAACTGGACAATGAGACTTATTTGTGCCTATGGTCCCACAGAAGGTTCTACTAAGGTAGAAGTGGACGAATTTTTTGACGCTTTAGAAAAAGCAACTGACACAATGAAAAAGGAAAAGTTGGTCCTTGTTGGGGATCTAAATAGCAGAGTAGGAAATGATTGTGAGACATACAAAAATATTTTGGGAAAATTTGGAGAAAAGAGCAAAGCTAATAATAATGGCAAATATCTGTTGGATTTCTGCTCAGGACATGGACTGGTTATTACTAACACCATGTTCCAACATAAAAATGTGCACAAATTCACATGGAGAGAAGAGGCTAGGAATAAGAAAAGTCTCATTGACTATGTTATTGTTGATAGTGATGTTTTCTCCCTGGTGCAGGACACCAGAGTGTACAGAGGATTTGAAATTGGAAGTGATCACTATTTAGTCTTGAGCAGGATAAAATTGAATTTCATATTGAAAAGAATAACATGTAAGAAAGTTTTAAAGCGAATAAAAGTTGAGCAGCTCTCAGATGTCAACTGTAGACTAAAATACAGAAAGATTATTGAAAAGAAAATGAAAGAGTTTGAGAACAGGAATCAAACCTTGGAGATTCAGTGGCAAACTCTGAAGAAAACATTGATTGATTCTGCCAGAGAGGCATGTGGTTAGGTTGTGTGCAAGGATAAAAAAATCAGAACTCCCTGGTGGACACAGGAAGTTAAAGAGGCAGTGAAGGAAAAGAAGAAAGCATATCAAAAGTTCCTGGCAAATAAGTCAGCTTTTACTCTTACAGAATACAGAAACAAATGTAAGAAAGCTAAACAGTGTGTAAAACTAGCTAAACAAAAGTCATGGGAGGACTTTGGCAAGAATATAGAAAATAAATATCAAGAAGGTGGCAAAATATTCTGGAGGTTGTTGAAGAAGCTTAGGAATGGAGGAAAGAGTGCTGTAAAAGGAGTTAGAGATGATAAAGGTGACATGAAAACAGGAGAAAAAGATATCCTTGAAGTATGGAGTAAGTACTTTGAAAAACCTGCTAAATGAAACAAGCAGTGATGACAGCACAGTGATAAAAAACACTGACCAGGCATGCAGTCAGGAATACATATCCATACTTGAAGTAGAAAACGCCATCAAAGGCTTGAAATGTGGAAAGGCAGCAGGAGTAGATGATATTCGACCAGAAATGCTTAAGTATGGTGGTATAAAAGTCTTACAGTGGCTGCACTGCATAGTTCAGAAAGCCTGGACAGAGGGACGAATTCCCGATGATTGGAGTAGAGCTCTCATAGTACCCATATATAAAAACGGAAATAAAACTGAATGTGAGAATTACAGAGGTATTTCCCTACTGAGTGTTCCTGGCAAGATCTATGCAAGTATACTTGAGAAACGGTTGAGAAGAATTGTGGAAGAAAAGCTTGGTGAAGAAGAAGCTGGATTCAGGCCAAATAGAGGCTGTCAGGATCAGATCTTCACTTTACGACAAATAGTCGAGAAAGCATGGGAATATAACAAAGATCTGTATTTAAGTTTTGTCGATTTGGAAAAGGCATATGACAAGGTGCCAAGAGAGAAGCTATTCAATATGCTGCAGTTATATGGTGTCAATGGCGCATTATATCAAGCAATACTTAGTCTTTATTTGAGTTGTAAGTCAGCAGTTAGAATTGAAGGAAGTACAGGACGATGGTTTAATGTTAAATCTGGTGTGAGACAAGGATGTACATTATCCCCTCTGTTATTCATTATCTATATAGATCACATTATGAAGGAAAGTGGTATTAAACCTGATATAAAAATTGGAGGCGTTAATCTCAGCTCTTTGCTTTATGCGGATGATGTTATACTTCTAAATAAATCCGCTACAAGTCTGCAAGATTCTCTGACTAAATTCAATTGCTGTTGTAATAGATATGGTATGAAGGTCAGCAATAAAAAGACAAAGACAATGAAAATAGGCAGAATCATTGAAAATGTCAACTGTGTTGTGAATGGAGAACCTGTGGAACAAGTAAAACATTTCAGCTACTTAGGCACGATTTTTACTGAAGATGGCAAATTAAATATAGAAATAGACAACAGAATCAGCAAAGCTGGTATGGTGGGAAGTCAATTGAATAAATTCATATGGAATAAGAGAGAAATTAGTCGGAACACTAAATTAGCGGTATACAAGACGGTGTTCAAACCAGTTTTAACTTATGGATCTGAGAGCTGGGTCAGAAGTAAAACACTTGACCAAAGACTAGAGACCGCAGATATGAGAGTCCTGAGAAAGATTAGAGGCATGAACAGATGGCATCAATGGCAATATCATATTAAAAATGAGGATATTAGGAATGAACTTGACATTGTCAGCATCCAAGAATGCATTAGCAGAGCTAATCTCAGGTGGTATGGTCACTTAAACAGAATGAGCGAGGAAAGATTAGCAAAATAAGTGTTCTCTGCCAGGTTGGCAGGAAAACGATCCAGAGGAAGACCAAGATATAGGTGGATTGATACGGTATAAAGTGCCTTAGACGATAGAAATATAAGATCTGATAATGTTGGAGTCTTGACAAGTAACAGACTGATTTGGAGGAAAATTGTAGATAGGAAGTTAGTAATGATGTAATTTTTTCATGTAGTACTGTCATATCCTGTACACCCCTTGAGGGTACATGGCAGGAATTTGATGATGATGAAACTGTGTGTGCTAACTCCCACTAATTCAAATTAAGGTTATTAATTCAAATTGGATTATCTAGAGATAATCATAGCCCTCACAGTCTCCATGATCTGAAGGAAGCCATCATTTACTTAATCACTAACTTTATTAGGAAATATCTGGGTTACTTGACATTGTCAGCATCCAAGAATGCATTAGCAGAGCTAATCTCAGGTGGTATGGTCACTTAAACAGAATGGAATCATGGATATGACAACTATGGCTGGCTAAGGCCAGTAAAGTCCATTTGTTAATTCTTTAGCCCCCCCCCCCCTTGTTGTATGAAAATACAGCGTTTCCATGAAGAAAACTTTATTAGGAATGTCTCTCACAACTGGTACGAGCCTTTACCAACAAGTAAAAGCAGTTACTTGACTTTTTTTGGGCCAGTGATTAGAATACCCACTCTCTAACCAACAGGTTGGACTGGAATCTCACTGGGGATGTGGATGTTTGGAAAATATCTTTGGGTGGGAAATGAATTTCATCATCCAGCATGAGACCACTTTTCTGTTTGTTAGAAGTCTGTTTCCATAAAATATAAATTTTAATCCACCCCCATTGTACTAATGCATCAGTATTGGTACCATGGAATAAATTAAGAGTTACTAAGGTCTAGTTAATCCAAGAACCATGCTTTGGAGACCAGTCATGATGTGTCCAGCTACTTCTGGCATTCAGATGCATTTCAACTGCATCTGAACCACTCTCTGCAGTTCTCCTTAATTTTGGAGAATGTTAATAAAACTTAGGGTTTAGAGATGAGTAACTTGATTGATACCATTGCCTGAACCAAAAGAAAAATGGAAGACAGGTCTATGCCATCTTAATATTGAACACTAAACCTCAAATTTTTTCCAAAATAAGTGAGAAATTTATTGACGACCAATTGCTGTAACATTCAAGAGCTTCTAATTGGTCACTCTATGGATTTTGCAATAGGCATTCCAAAGAAGATATTATGTCGCAGATCTCTGATGTTAGGACTAAAGAAAAGATTTCGAGAAATATTTTCTCTACATTACATACATTAAAAATGTTAAGCACAACTTTCTGTTGATCTTAACATTTTTAATATATTTGATGGCATAAAAGTCTTAGAAGCTTCGATCTTATAACCTTCCTTTCCCTTGCCATTCTTTCATGTGAGTAGATGGCTTTTATCCTTCCAACTTTTCAACTAAAATTAAATACAGTTAAATACAGAAATACTTTTTTGCTTGCTGTTTTACTTACTCAAACATCAATGGTCTTACAAAAGCTGACTGCATTCACAATTCCTTCTCTTTCCAGAGACTTTGCAACAAAGTCTCAAGAATACTTACAACTAATTTCTTAAATGCCGATCTCAATACATTTCCTAGTTGTATAAAAGCTAATCTACTTGACCTTGTTTTTGATATAACCTGAGTTCTCAATAAAGAAGAGACATTGATTTTGGAATAAAAGTCACTACAAGTGTTTCATGACAAAAGTATAACAAAACATAGCTGCCTCAGCTTAAAGGAAAAATCCCTCCTCCATGCTACTGTTCACCTGAGCAACTGCTTACAAATTCAAGATTTGCCAAGCAATGAAAAAATGGTTCCATATTTGGGAAAGGCATCTTCTAAACTTCATTAAAAATCCTAATCCTGTTTAAGAGAAAGCAATTTCATCAATTAATTTTTTACAATTTTATTGGCTCACATAAATGCTCAGTCTCTGTTCTGCCCTTAGACAGTTATAATTCCACTGCTTACCTCAAAACTCAAAAATGGTGGAAATTTTAGCAAGAACTCATCTGTGTATTGTTTGTGGAAGAGTGGACAGAGCCTGTTTCTTTTCTACTATGGCAGCAGGTGGACAGCATTATGCAGCCTTTATGAGACCATTTTATGTGGAATGTGTAATGTTGAAATGCAACCTCTATATATATATATATATATATATATATATATATATATATATATATATATATATATATATATATACATATATATATATATATATACATACATATATATATATACATATATATATATATATATACATACATATATATATATACATATATATATATATATATACATACATATATATACATACATATATATACATACATATATATACATACATATATATATATACATATATATATATATATATATACATACATATATACATATATATACATACATATATATATATATATACATACATATATATATATATATATACATACATATATATATATATATATACATACATATATATATATATATATACATACATATATATATATATATATACATACATATATATATACATACATATGATCTTTTGAAAAACCATAAGACTATTAATATTTTCGTTAGTTTTTATTCTTTTAATATTTATTTTTTTTACTTATTACAGATATTTCTATATTATGTGACATCCTCTGAGTCATCACAGGATCACATAATCCACTGTCTATAGTTTAGCAGTTTTGAGACAAATATATATATTTGAGTCTGACTCCATGGAGACGCTGTTATTATAATAATAATAATAATTTTATAATATATTAAATATTATATATAGATAAGAGGTTTATTTTTCACTTGGTTAGACTATAATAAATTTAGTTTAATCCTTTATCCAAGTGTAAGCAAAAAAAAAAGTTTGCGCCTGAGTCCTGAAGATATTTTCAGGCGCAAACTTTGTTTTCTTACACTTGGATAAAGGATTAAACTAAATTTATTATATATATAGGTAACTCTTGTTATATGCAGGGTTGTGTACTTGAGAATCAGTGCGTATATCAAAAACACATAAAATGGGATGTTTATAACATGGGATAATACAAGTTGTGTTCCCAAGCAAGCGAATTTCCAAACTTTCATGATGAATTTAATCCAAATGCACCTATATTTCATACATATTAAGGCATAAGAGTATTGAACAAAATATTAAAGTAGTTCTTTATTTACACGATTAATACATCATAACCACATCTTGTTTAGCTGGCATGCTGAAGTAGAAGACTTGTAGGAGGCTGAAGGTGACTTTATTCAAGAATCTCTGGAAACCTGACTTGCAGTTTTCAACTTTTGATTATAACCTCTCAGTGTGTAACCTCCTTCTGCTAGCTTTACTTTGAAGAGAAATTCATGAAATTCTTTAGTGGCAACGTGATCTACAGCTGTAGCCTCACCAGTCATGTTGAGATTGCATTGGTTGCTTTTCATCTTTCATCAGATCTTCATAGAAAACTTTCGCCTTCTCTCATATGACCATTCCCAGACAAAGACATGTTCTGCTGGTTCTAATACTTGATCCATATAGTCAGCATCCTTTCCATTTTATTGACTGCATGACATTGAGATTTCATTAATCTATCATGGTAAGATTCATGGATGATTGAGCTCTCTTGTGAATTGTATCAGTCATTACCACTGTAGAATCACTCAGTTCTATGGTCCTTTGAATGCCAATGCTACAATCACCTCTATCAAACTGATTTAGAACTTCAAACTTCAGTGCTGAAGAATGGGATTTCCTAAGCCTTTTCTTCACTTGTCTAGAATTCACATTCTTCTTTTCACTTAGTTTCCTTTATTTTTTCTCATGCCAAACATTTTGCTCAAATGGCACAAAAGGTGGCACACCATTTGGCAACTCCTATAGGTAGAGATGACCTTGCTAATGATTCTGGCTGGTATCTCCACTTGGGCCTGGCTCCCACTGAAGAGACCTCAATAAAGGTCGAAACTAGTCTGGGTAGTGGCCCTTCCCTTAATGCATAACATTAGGCATATCTGCAAGGAGATGTGTTTTGCATTATGAGAGATACTGAGATAGGAGTGATGTTAGCTTGCTCCACCTTTGCAAGGAGTTTCCCTGGTGTTGTACCACCTTACCCCAGTCCTGAAGATACTTTCAGGCACAAACTTTGTTTGCTCACACTTGGATAAAGGATTAAACTAAATTTATTATAATGGCACAAAAATTTTTTTTACAGATGTAGACAATCTCCAGAGGCCAATAAGACAGTAGGTACAGGAAAACCTGCTTAAATGAATTCAATATGTGTGATAATTAGTTAGAACGATAGAAGCACGATTTCTGCTTTAAGTGAGTGATTAATCAGTTAATACCATTTTTTTACATTATGTGAAAATTTTTGTTGCCAATCTGCAGTGAGCAGAAAAGCTGGAAGTCAGGATCAGGGAAACAGGATGGTCAGGATGAAGAGAGAAAGGTGCACACTAGCACAGAGTAAAAGTGATTGTATCAATGGCCTCATAGAGTACAGAACTGTTATGCTTGTAAACTAATGTATTGGGTATATCAGAAATAAAAGGGCTCAGTTTGTGGTATATTGATTTAATCAGTATTCCCAAGATAATTGGCATAAGGAATCTTGGTTGATTAAGGATGATATACTGTCAGGACTTGAAATGGTGTGATATACAACTTTCTGAAAGGATAGGAAGATGAAGAGAGGTGGGGGGAAGTATGCTTAATGGTAGCAGAGGAACTGTGTCCTTCAAGAGTCAAAGTGGAAAATAGTAGTACGTGTGAAGATTTTGAAGCTATTTAGTGTGAAGTTGAGATCAATAGAACAGCATATCTAATAGGATGCTGTTGTAGGCCAGGGAATGTTGAGAGTGTTGATTATGAAATGTTTAGAAAAATTAGATGGGCAAGTAAAAGGAATATGATCCTAATGGGAGATTTTAATTATTGGAAAGAAGAGATAGTGTATAGTAACAAGGAGAGTGAATTTGTTGAGTTTCTGTGGGATAACTACTTAAAGCAGCATGTGATGGAAGCAACACAAGGTTTATCAGTGTTAGATTTGGTGATATCCTCGGGCTATGGTTGTGAATAAAGTATCAACACTGCCACCTGTTGGTGAAAGTGATCATGAGGTATTGGATTGGATGGTAGTCAAATAGGAAAAAGTTATCAAGAAGGTCTATATGTGGAATTACAAGGTGGGTGATTATGAGAAGCTTTGTAGTCAACTAATATCAATACGATGATGAATTGTGTAGAAAAGATGGTGACAGTGCATGCGAAATGATAAGGCAGTATCTAACCAGCAATACATAACTGCATATAGAGTTAAGTGAATAAATAGAGTAGGAGTGAGATGGATGAACGGTGAAATCAAGCAAGCAGTGTTACAAAAGAAGTTGTTATGGAGGGAAGTACAAGACAGTTTGCAGTGAACAGATGCATGAAGAATATAAAGTGTAGGCCAGAGAGGTATTGGAAAAAAAAGAAAAAGTACAATATGAGAGGGCACTGGTCAGTTATGTCAAAGCTAATCCAATGGAATTTTTCTGCTATGTAGCTATTCTGCTATAGGAAACATAATTATGGCAGGTTAATGTTGGTGGATAGCTATGGTAGCGCACAGTGTGAATGATGCTGAGCAACATGTGCAACATACAACAAGGGAGGCAAGAATTAGGACAATTAAAGGTGAAAAAATCGGAAGTGTATCAAGTGTTGCTTGGGTTAGATGTTAATAAGGCTGTGGAAAGAGATGAAATATCACCACATATTTTTAACCTGGCGTTAGTAAGGTGGCGGTGTCACAGTTATTTCTTTCTATATCTTTGGGGTCTGTGACACCCCACCTTACTAACACCGGGTTAAAGAATGTGCAAAAAGAGTTAGCCTTGTCCTGGTTATTTAATGAGAGTCTTGCAGTGGGCAAGTTTCCTAAGGTGTGGAACCTTGGAATACCTCTTCACAAACATGGTTTGAGAACAGACATTTCCAATTATAGACCGGTCTGTATATCTGAGGTTGCAATCAAACTGCTTGAAAAATTGGTTAGGAATAGAATACAGGATTAGGTTGATGAACATAAGACTCTCTATGATGGTCAAGATGGGTCTGTGAAGGGCAGATCATGTTTTAGCAATCTGCTTATGTTTTATTATTATTACCCTAAGACCCCCCATGGAATCAGATAATCATCTAGAAAGTCCCTTTGTCATACACACACAGCTCATCATACTGCACCATAAACACATTCAAATTCTCTTCAGGCATCACTCTCTCAGGCAAGACATTCCAATCATTCACAACTCTGCATGGAAAAAAAAAAAAAAAAAAACTGCTTCTCACTCCCTTGTTCACACTCTCCTTATACAGCTTCCAGGGATGACCTCTTGTTCTCCCCTGATTTCCCACCATTTTATGAAAAACCTCTTCAACATTAATCCTATAACAAACCGTTACCAACTTGTACATCTCACTGATATCACCCCTCTTCCTCCTATCCACTAGACTCTGTAAACTGTATCTTCTGATTCTTTCCCCAAACTCAACACTTCAGAGATCAGAAACCACCTTAGTCATCTCTGGTCCCTTTCCAGCATCTCTTCATCCTTTTGAAAACCAGGGAACCAAATCTGTGCAAGTAGTCCATTTGTCGCCCAATGAGAGCCTTACAGAAAGGAACAAGAATTTCCCTACTTCAAGTCGGCATTCTCTGCATCACTCCCAGAACTCGTTGTGTTTTCTTCACAATTTTGGCAATGTGCCCTCTAAATCCTAAATCCCTATCCACCATCATCCCAAGATCTTCTATCTCCTCCAGTGCCAACAATATATCCCCACCAAGCATAAATTCTACAGTCCATCTTTCTTTCCCAAAATTTAAAATCTTACATTTTGCAACACTGAACTGGCATCCTACTGCTGTGCTCATTCACTCAATCAATTCAAGTCTTCTTATAAGGCCGCAACATGTGCAAAACATCTCATAGTTCATATCAACTTTGCATCAGTTGCAAACATTTGAATATCCCCATCCAAATCTTCCACAATATCAATAACATAGAGGTTTAAACAGCAGTGGCCCTAAAACACAGACCCCCCCCCCGAGGCACACCACCAGTGAATTTCCTCTTCCAGAACTCCTCCATACATAACTTGCTAATAACTACAACAGATAGCCAATCTCTGATCCAATTCACTAGTCTAATATCCAACCTCATGTACACTAGTTTGACTATCAACTTATTATGTGGTAATCTATCAAAAGCCTTTGCAAAATCTAAGTACAGCTAATTGTCTCTTTACACAGCTTTTTTTTTTTTTACATGATTTCGAAATAACACGGTTTAGAAAACAAAAGCAGTTCTAATTTTACATGGTATATTTTGATTTAACACAGTTCAAATGGTGCTTATTTTTAAAATTTCTGTTTGAATTCAATTCTGTTAAAAAAAAGGGTATTTCCATTATAATTATAATTTCCTAGCATGGCACATATGTACTTAAACTTGAATTTTGGGGACCCCCCCCCCCCTCGATGTTTTAAATATCAGGCTCTATGCTACAGAATGTAGACAAATGCCAAGTAGAACTTATATAGCGAAATCACAAAAGTGTTAGTGGCTTTAAAGCAGCTAAGGATCATGTGACTATTATTTTGCAGCAATGCTTCAGGAGATCATATATTAAAACCATCACTCATTAATCGATCCCTAAGACCGCAGGCAATGAAAGGTGTGGATTTTAACATGTTACTAGTGCAGTGGAAGGCAAATAATAAAAAAAAAAAGGTTGGGTTATAAAAGAAATTTTTTATGAATTGTTCTATCAATGCTTTCTTCCAGAAGTTAAACACTATTTGATAGGGGAAAAAATCTGGACTTTAAAGTTTTATGGTTTATAGACAATGTGCCTGTCCATTCTATTTTAGAACACCCGAATGTGGAATTTTGTTTTCTGCCACCTAATACAACATCCTTAATACTAGAGCAGGGTGTGATCACTACCTTCAAAACTTACTACATAAGAAGAATATTCAAATACATTTTGGATTGCATCAAATTTGCTAAGTTGGCATTATCAGAATTGAAACCATCAACTTTAAATGCATGCTGGAAAGCTACTTGTTCCAGAATGTGTGGAAAAAGAAAAACCCTGTCATACAACTAATATCCCAATATCATCAGATTAAATTGATGGTTGACAAGGCTGTTAGTGATGATCAAATAATAGCTGTCCTTGAGAATCTCAATGAAAAAGAAAAAAGTGATGATGAAGAGATTCTAATAACTCACAGGATTAATTAAATAAGGGCTTCAAATGGCTAGTAAAACTGCAAAGTCATTTTCTTACACAAGATCCAAATGCTGAACGAGCTGAACAGTTTAAGCGTGAACTGAAGTCGTGTAGTGCAATATGAAGAATTATACAAAGATCTAGTCAAAACAGGATCTCAACGACTAGTTGCAGAGTTCATGGTTAAAAAAAAAAAATCAACCTTCAGAATTATTGGAAATTGGTGCTAATTTAGTTCCTTTTACTGAAGAAAACATTTTGCCAATTGTAGCATGAAATGGCCAAAGTGTTTCAAGTGATGGAAGTGATTTAATTCCAGTCTCATACAAAAGAATGTGGCTACAGTCACTAGAAAGTGATGGTGAATAAAATTTAACTAATAACCATATGCACTGGTGTATTTGGACCTTTTCAAATTTCTGTTTTATTAGTGACACACTATTTTCTTTAAGATATATGTTTTGTTTGAAAATAACTTATTGTTCGTATCGGGTTTTCACGTCTGGAACCATTCTTCTATTTTTTCACATGCACTGTATTCTTTTTTTACACGGTTTTCATTTATATGATTTTTTCTGGAACCTATCTACCATGTTAATTGAGAATTGGATGTATACTATTGTGTATCCATCTCCTTTGTCCAATGAAGCAGTCACCTCATTGTAATAAGTAAGTAGACTCTAAAACACTACCTCTCTTTAGCATATGCATGCTATCCATCAAAGATAATACATTGTTGTCAACCCAATTCTGGATCCTCATTCTCACCAGCCTTTCCAACACTTTAACAACATCTGACACACAGATTGGCCTATAATCTGATGGTTGATTTCTGTCACCTCTTTTATGAAGTGGTACAATCTTGTCTTCTTTCCACTCCTTTGGAACTTGAACCAATGAAAGACTCATATTAAACAAATATGTCAAGGCAGATGTTAACTGCCTGGCACATTCCTTCAAAATATGCAGTAATATATCATCAAGTTTGCTTAATTCCCCATATACCTCTTGCTCACTCAGTCAGTCTCTCCTTCTCATCAGCTGCTCTCAAACTCATGATGTCACATTCACAAGAATGAAAGGAAAGATCTCTATGGACTGCTACTTAAATATCTCAACTATATCCTCTATAGCAGTTGTTCGTTTACAAGTTTCTCCAATCAATGTCATCCTTCCATAATCATTCTTTTTTTTGCTACATAACAAAAGAACTCCCTAGGATTCTTTTTTTGACTTCATTAGCTAACTACTGCTTATACTTCACGTTTACTACCCTTACCAACCAAATCACCCACCTTACCTGTTCTTCCTGTTCTTCATGGAGTTGATTATTATCACTCATCTTATGCTGCCCTTCATAATGCTTTTTCCTCTGTATTGCATACTTAATCTCTTCATTCATCTATCCATTTCATACCTACCTTATTTAACCTTCTGACCCTTAGGAATACATTTAAATATTGCTTCTACTAGACAGTTCTTGGATATCACCAAAGCTGCAATGATCTTCTTTCCAGCCAACTCCTCATTCCATGCTACACCTGCCTGCTGTCTCCTGAGTTTCTCATAATCATCAGCTTTGTAGTTCCAACGTATGCCCTTTTCTCACAGAAGTCGCACTGCTGGCAACTATCGAAGTAATCACTTCATGGTTGCTCTCACCAAGTGGATAGTGATTTGACACTCATTTATAATAATTTAAGGGAAGAATGAAATTACACAGCATGACAGGTTGCATTTGCATGGGAGAAAGTGTTGGTGGATGGAAGTACATTGTGTGATGCATGCAAGAGATCAGAAGCAAGAGATGAAGTGAAAAATCAGGAAAGTGGTACCAAAGAGACAAAAGTGCATGGCTGTGGAAACGGGGGAGGGGAAGGGAGATATGCCATAGGGAGAGAGGGGATGTTGAAAGTGGCAGTGTATGTGTGTGTGAAGATGGAGTATACTGTGATGTGGTGGTGAAGTTGAGACTGAGTAGATATATGTGGTAAGTGGTGACAAAGGTGAGTGAGCAGGTGTGATGGAGAAATCACAACGAACAAGTGGCTTGGCTATTACTGTTACAGACCCAAAAATTAATTACTGTGTTTGTTGGACTGTCTTTATTCAACCATGTTTCACTTATTCCAATAATTTTGTGGCAAATAAACTCAATCAGTGAAGTTTATTTGCCACAAAATTATTGAAAACATGGTTGAATAAAGATGTAGGTAGAGTTAAGCGTAGCAAGTGGAACTGTCAGTTCTATGTTGCAAAGTGTGAGATTTTGAGATTTGATAAGCAACGTATACAAAACTGGGAAACTTTAACAGAACTAGACAAGATGAGAGATCTAGGAGCGATGGTGGACAAGGACCTGAAATTCATGGGCCACACTGCACAAGTTGTGAAGACATCACATCGGATAATGACAATGATGGGGAGGACCCTGACATGCATCATAATCCATATGATCAGGCCTCATATGGATTACTGTGCACAGATTTTGTCACTGGGTTTTCATGGTGATGAGGATATTATAAAAGTTTCAGAGAAGATTCACAAAGGTGATCAGTGGTCTTTGGAATGTGGAGTATGAGGACAGATTGAGGGAATGTAAGTTGAAAAGAGCCTTGTGAATAGGAGGAAGAAGGGGGGGGGGGAATATGATGGAGACATATAAGCTGGTCGTGGGTTGTTATTGGGTTGACATGGAAGAGATTTTTCATAGAATGGGAGAGGGGAGTAGAACAAAAGGCCATTGCTGGAAATTGTATAAGGAGGGGGGGGGGTGAACAGAGGAGTGAGGAGTAGGTTCTTTGCATGGAGAGTGGTTGAAGGGTGGGTTGTGGGTGTAGACACATTGAATCACTTTAAAGCACAGTTGGATGAGCGTTGTGTGCAATAGTGTGTACCTCCCACAATGAGTCTGACTCTATGGAGGTCAAATGATAATAATAATATTCTAACGGGAATAGAAATGGATTTTTTGCAAGGACAAGAAGGGAGGGGGGGTGCTGTGCTGATGAAAGCAGGGGAATTATTCCACATAAGGTAGACATGAAAGAGGGAAATAGTGGCAATGATTATGAGGCAGGGTAGTGTAATGTGGAGGTTGACGGGAAGACATATTTAGTTTGGATGTTGCTATAGGCCCAGGCATGTGGAGGGTAGTGATGAAGAAATATATATAAACAACTTGGATTAGTGAACAAAGGAAGGGTCATTATTATGGGTGATTTTAATTATGGTGGTATAGATTGGAATGAAGAGATCATTTGGGAATAAGGAAAATGAATTTCTTGTTGTTGAGAGATAACTATCTCAAGCAGTACATAAAGGAGGACATGGGAAGATTGAGAGTTTTAGATCTGATAATTTCATACGAGGATGTAACAGTGAGTGGAGTTTCACACTTTCCTCCAGTTGGTGAAAGTGATCACCTGGTGATCACTTTCACCACCTACTGTTTAACGATATTTCAGATGGATTGACTGGGATCATCAAATATTTGCCAATGATGCAAAGTTAGGTAGAATTATCAAGAGTAGTGCTGATGTTAATTTTACAGGAAAGTTTGAAAAGACTTTTCAAACTTTCCTGTAACTTGGCTTTTAGCTTGGACAAATGAGTCGGGTTGCAGTTTTAATATTATAAAGAGATATGTGAGGGTGGTCTGAAAAGTCTTCAACCATAGATGGCAACACTATCAGCAAGAATTTTTTTTCTAAGTTGGTACATCTGTCATAAGCATTCTTGTGAAATTGCAAGTCATTTTATCAGGTAGTTTGTTTTATACAGCTGTCTGAAGCAAAAGTGTTGTCTGTATTCTTAAAAATGGATAAAATTGAGTATCGTGCGGTTATAAAATTCTTTGTAAAAGAAGGTTTAAAGCCAAAAGAAATTCATTCAAAGTTCATAAAAGTTTATGGGCACTCTTCTCCTTCGTTTTCAACAATTTAGAAACGGGCTGCCGAGTTCAAATGCGGCTGCACCAGCCTTGAAAATGATCCACGTGAAGGATGTCCAACAAGTGTAACAACACCAGAAATCATTGATCAAGTGCACAATATGGTATTGGATCACTGGCAAGTCAAAGTGCATGAAATTGCTGAGATTATAGGCATTTCAAAAGAATGTGTAGGATATATTTTGCATGAAGAATTGCAAATGAAAAAGCTTTGCACAAGATAGGTGCCGCTCTTGCTCACAGCAGATCAAAAATGCACTCGCATGAAAATCTCTGAACAGCACTTGGAGCATTTTAACAAGAATAAAACTGATTTTGTGCATCGATTTTACCTGGATTTGCCATTGAACACCAGAATCCAAACAGCAGTCAAAACAGTGGACAGAAGCAGGTTGTTCAGTGGCAAAGAAGACAAAGTCAGTTCCATCAGCAGGAAAGGTCATGGCATCGGTGTTTTGGATGCTAAAAACATTTTGTTTATTACTTATCTTGAAAAGGGCAAAACAATAACCAGGGAATATTCGTGAGAAAAGACCCAGTTTGCAGAAGAAAAAAATCATCTTTCATCAGGACGATGCACCCACAAAGGTGTTTTGGCAATGGGAAAATTAAGGGATCTGCACTATGAATTGTTGGAACATCCACCCTATTCCCCAGATTTGGCTTCCTCTGACTTTTATCTCTTCCCAAAACTAAAACTCTTCCTCGCTGGTCATTGTTTTTCTTCGAATCAAGAGGTTATTGCAGCTGTAGAGGGGTATTTTACAGATCTTACTGAGAACCACTACAGAGATGGGATAATGGCACTGGAGCATTGCTGGAATAAATGTATCAGTCTTAAGGGTGATTATGTTGAAAAATAAAAGTAAATTTGAAATTATAAATTCGTTTTTTTTATTGTTAGGCCAAGAACTTTTCAGACCACCCTCGTAAGGCTACGTACTGTGTTGGTGGAGCTGTACTTCAGGAAGTGGATGAGATTCGGGATCTTGGAGTGATGGTGGACTGAAGTTCCAAGGGCACATTGCACATGTTGCAAAGACCGCACATTGTATAGCTACTATGATAAAAAGTACACTGACGTGCGGATATGGAGGTGATGATGGAGCCTCTATATAAGGCATTGGTCAGACCACATATAGCCTATAGTGCTCAGATTTGGTCAACTGGTTTTCACTGTGATGTGGAAACACTAGAGAGGATCCAAAGATGAATGACCAAAATGATATCAGGACTCTGGAGTGTTGGTTAAGAAGAGCATTTGAGAGAATGTGGATTACAGAGGTTGGTGGAGAGGAAGAAAAGAGGAGATATGATAGAGATCTTCAGGTTAGTTAAGGGATTCTATCAGATTAATACAGAAGAAATCATAAAAAGAACAATATTAAGATGGGAAGAACCAGAGGGCATCCTTGGAAGTTGTATAAAGATGTAGTGAAGAAGGGATTCAGGAGCAGATTTTTTATGTGGAGTGTTGTTAGTGAGTGGAATGCATTGCCTGAGTGTGTTGTGAATGCAGGTGGTGTTTATGAATGAAATTAGAATTCTGGAAAAATTTCTATATCAAAATACACAGAAGTACAACTTCAAAGCTCATTATGAGAGATATGTTGCTGGTTGAGTGGGCCTCCCACAATTAGTCTGTTGACTCCATGGAGGTTACCAAATAATAATAATAATTTCTTAATCTAGTATAATTTATTTTCTAACCAAGCAGGAGGAAAATGCTTTCCTCAACATTCATTTAGCTGTCAATATCTTCGAGGGTCTTGTTCCTGCTGATGAGATCTCAATAAACATCGGCTGAAATGGATTTCATCCTTCTTATAATGCGCAATAATGTACACATCTGAAAGGAAGTCTGCTTTGTTACATTAGGAGATTACTGAGGCAATTGATGTGAAGTCAACAGGTTCTATATACAAGCAATCTAGTTGTGAAGATACTTCACGTGCAAACTTTTATTTGCTTATACTTGGGTAAAGGATTAAATACTTCACGTGCAAACTTTTTTTGCTTAAACTTTGGTAAAGGATTAAAACAAGAATATAATTTCTGGTTTAATATAATTTACTTTCTAACCAAGTGAAAAAATGTTGTATAGATGGGACTGTGTTTTGATAACACTCAAGTTATATCAAAACTTTGTGGAATTCTGTTAACAAGACTGCTAAGAATGTCTTGGAGATAAGTGTTTAGGATTGTAGAAACAGATATTCTAGAATCCGTGTGTAGAGGCTTAAGTGCTGTGAGGACATCATGTTGGAGGCTTAATGGATTGTATACAGCACTCAGAAAGGATTAAAACAGAATTTAATACTTCCTATATTTCATCTCAGTCACTGAGACATCTTCAGGGATTACAAAAAAAACTAATGTAACATATACACAAATACCACACAATACTAAGCCCAACCACATGGGTGACTCTAAAGTCCTATGTAGGTGGAGCACCCCTCTAAGGGCGGTTGTAGGTGGCCTGGAATGTAAGGTGGGATTTCTGATGATAAGTGTTTCCCATATCTTAGGAAGCTTAATGCAACCGTATTTATTAAGATTTGGTTGATTTCTGAGAGCTGCTGCTGATTATTCTAAAAATAGTCTCTCTTTTTTGAATTTGTTGTGGTGGAGCATGATGGTTTTTTCCCATGAGATCCTGTGGGATGTATCCAAGACATGATCAGCCAGGCCTGACTGACCATAGTTTTTTTTTTTTTTAAATGTTGAGCCCATACATAGGAGGTTGGTTGGTCAACCTACAGTACATTAGTACCGTGTATGGGTAGTGGGTTGGGAAAGGAGGAATTTGTTTACATTTGATTTGAATGACTTTAAATTGTATTCCTTGGGAAACAGCAGGTGGGAGACTGTTCCACAGTGCAGCAGTTGCAGGGATGAAGAAAGAGAAAAAGAAACTAGTTATGTTTGTTTCTAGGTGTACTGTGAAGGGATGTTGTGCAGAAGCTGCATGTGTTCCAATGAGCTTAATACTGAGCGGAGAAATTATTGATGTTATTTCAGATGAGCATTTCCCATGGAAATGTTTGTAGAATATACATACTGAAGAGACCATACGTCTGTGCGAAAGTGGGGGGGGGAGTTGGTAAGGGATGGATCATTGATAAGTCTAATTGCTCTCCTCTGTATTGAGTCGAGCATTTTGAGAGAGCTTTTAGGGGTCCCATCCCATATGTGGGAGCAGTATTCAATAGCTGGGTGGATTTGTGATTTGTATAATGCTAATAGCTGTTCTGGGGTGAAGTAACGTCTTGAGCAAAAGAGAAATCCTAGTTTTTTTTTTTAGGCTGAGGATGCAATGGTTGTGATATGTTTATGCCAGGAGAGGTTTGATGTGAGGGTGATTCCAAGAAGCCCGATCTCAAACTGTCTGGAAATTTGGGTATCGTCAAAAAAGGATACTGGGAAAAAATGGTTCTTCTTTATGGGAAATAGTACAGAACTGGGTTTTATTGGTGTTGAAATTTATGAGGTTATCCGAACCCCATTGTAGGATGGCTTGGAGATCGGAGTCGAGGGTGGTGGTGGTTGATGTTCTGTAGGTTGAGATGAGTTGTGTAGGGTAAGGCTTATCAAATTTATGGTTATTTATGGTTTATGGTTATTAAATTTATAGTTATGGCCAATTGCTTTGGCAAGAGACCAAAAGGCTTGGCTGCCGTTTGGACAGGCTGCTAGTTTCCTGCTTTTTGCTCTTTCTAACTCTGTTTTGGAAGCGTTGATTGTTTTTTTTTTTTTTTTTGCATCTATTACAGGCTTCGGAGGAGCTTTGAAGGAGGATGAGGTTCTTGATTTCAGCCAGTTGTGGTATGTCTGGTGTTTCATCTCTACAGCCTTGGCACATCTTTTGGAGAACCAGGGTTTCGTTAGGGAATGGCAGTTCAGAGTGCTGTGTGGATTTGTATGTATTCATGCCGGTGAGGATTACTTTGGTAATAAGATCGGTGCATATGTTTGGGTTGGAAGGCCGGAAGCAATAGTCCAACCATGGGAATGCGGCATAGAAGTTGCGGAGGCTATCCCACTTGGCACTGTTATAGTGCCAAACTACTCGTGGGAATGTCTGTGTAAACGTTGCATGGGGAAGGAGATGAGCACTAGGTTGTAGTCAGAATTGCCCAAGAGGGGGGGGGGGGCTCACTACTCTCACTGTGTATTTGGAGGGGTCATTGGTGAGGAAGAGATCTAGGGTGTTTGGGGAGTGGTTTGGGTTATCTGGAATTCTGGTTGGCATCTGGACACATTGTGTAAGGTCATTAGTGATAGCAAATGTTTCAGCATCTCTGCCTGCAAGATCTGTACAACTGGAGGAGGAAAGAGCTAGTGTTGTGGACGTTAAAATCTCCTAGAAGGATGATTTCACTGTTGGGAAAGTGGGATTGGAGAATGTCAATTTTTAGGGAGAGGAAATCAAAGAACTCAGGGTGGTTGGTTGTGTTTGGGGGGGGGGGGCGATAGCAACAGCAGATGAATTGGACTGAGTGGGGGAGGGATATTTTCAACCAAAGAAGGTCAAAGTTGGGTGCTCTCTGGCAAGGTATGTCAGAGTGAATGTATGCGCAGACACCACCCTTAGGATGAAAGTTGTTAAAGAGTGAGTAGTTTGGAAGGTTGAGATAAGTGGTACTGAGGGGAGGTGAGATTTGAGTTTCTGCCAGGAAGAGTAGGTGGGGTTTGGTAGACTGTAGGTGGTAGTGGACACTATTTAGGTTGAACTTTAGGCCACGGATGTTGGTGAAGTGGATGTGTAGGGTTTTGTGAGTCATACGGTGGACCACATGGGTCTTGCACATTTCCTATGCGGTGTCTGCTAGTGGCATCACTTGGTTTTTTTCACCAGTTTATCTTGTCTGCAGTCGATGGTCCAACTGTTGTCACCATTTTGACGTTTTTCTTCGAGTTGTCTTCGAAGCTGGCGTCTTTGTTCCCTTTGTGCAACTGATGTCTCGTTGTGCACGTATGCGTGATTGGGAATAGGTGTCTTTGAAATTGTTGGTGATCGCTGTTATTATTTTTGATGTGCTTGTCGGAGTGTTGCAAGTCACTTTTACTAGGTGTGGAAAGTTCGTTTCATTCTTCCTTTTATTTATAGGCCCGAAATGGCACTTGATGATATTCTGAGGATCGATGTTGCATTCTTCAACTAGTTTGTTGATGTCCTCTTGTAATGATTTTCTGTCGGGAAGTTCAAAATGATGCCGTTGAGTTTTTTGTGTTTTCAGATGTATGACTTGTGTTCCTCCAAGCGGAGGTTGCTGATCTGCCTGTCTGCCCAAAGTACGCCAGCTTACAGGAACAGGGTACTTTATAAACTCCAGGCACTGAGAGAGAATGGAGCTGATCTTTTGTAGAATGGATAAGGGTAGCAAGTTTGCAGTGGAGCTTAAATGTTGTGTGTAGGTTTTACTTTTTTAAAATCTTGGCTATTTTTTCTTATGTGCCATGGATGTAGGGTATGGTGATGGTATTTCCAAACTCTTTCTGAGAAAAGACAGTGGAATGGGGGAGGAACTAATTATTTTTAAGAAAAAAAAAATAGGAAGTATTAAGTTCTGTTTTAATCCTTTCTGGGTACTGTATACAATCCATTAAGCCTCCAACAAGATAGTCTATAAGTTTTTCATATATGAGCATGCAGGATATTTCAAATGAAGAAAGAAGAGCACAATATTCTGTTGTCTGAAGAGCTGTATAATGTATCTGTAGTCAGCTGGAAAATGTCATTGATATACAGAGAGGGGGTGGGACCCTGGAAACTCAAAGATAGACCATAAGATGACAGTTTACTATTAGGTAAGATTTTTTATGTTAAACCTAATCAAACACATATTTGTCTGTTATTTAAAATTATGGTCAAAGCAACTAAAGCTATGAGGCCAGTTGTGCCTGTTCTTCTAGCCAGTTTGCAGAACCATCCAATTCACTTTTAGTTCTATCTATCCCAATGGTTTTAACAGGCCTTTAAGGCCCACAACCTTCCAAGCATGCTTGGATTTCGTAACCGAAATACGAGGATAGAATGGTCACTCCTATGCCTCAAGGTATTCTTGGCTGTATCCCTGTGTGTTCAAGGGGCCGGTTTGCCTGCTTGCGGGATGAAAAACACCAGATAAACTGGCGGAAAAAACCCTACTGCCCGCGCCCAAGACCGGCTAACTTGGTTATGGCTGAGGAAGATCCTTCAGCTCCTCACGTCTCCGACGGGAATCGAACCTAGGACACTCCTTCCCCAGGCATATGGTTGCGAAGCGCAAAGCCACTAGGCTAACCGCGCGGACACTTTTAGTTGAAAAGCCTTTATAATGTTTTCTTGCATCCTAGATGGGATTCAAACACAGATCTTAATCAGATGCATCAAAGATATTATTATATAGGAACCTCCATGGAATCCAAAGACCCATCCCGAGAGGCCCACACTAACAATTCATGCAACATCTCTAATTTCCCTCTCTCTTTAAACTCATTCAAAATTCTCTGAACTAAAGATGTAGTCCTTGCACTCTTCTTAAATACACTTTTATACAACTTTCAGGGACGATAATCCCCTTTTACTCTCCTACTTACTATGTTATTGAAAAATTTACTCAGCATTATATTCTATAAAATCCCTTTAGTGAATAATATGCTTCTATCTCTTCTTTTCTGCCTATTAACTAAATATAATCTTCAGTCTATCCACATAGAGAGAGAGTACTTCACATCCCAAGAAAATGTCCGTCTTAAGAGCCAAAGAAATAATAAATCTTCCATTTTGATCAATAATGGCCTTCTATTCCTAGTACACTGCATACTCAAAGATGCAGATGCCACTTTGCCTTGTTTGTGGTACTCATATAGTTGATTCACCAAAGCCTAGAGCTCTTCCGATGTTTGCTTTGCTTTCTCTGTTATCAAACCTTTTAATAATGCAATTTTAGTATCCAAAGTAATAAGTTTTCGTTTATTACTCTTTTTCGAGTCCATGGTTACGAAGGGTAATGCTTTACATAATTCGAAAATTACGTGATATGTGGATAGTCTGTAAGCGTACACTTTAATACATACGCATATACGTCTGTACAAGCCATGCTCTGCTGATAAATTGAAGCACTGAGACTGAGGCCGAGAGTGAGTTACTAACGTTGGAGCACTACTCGTACCACGTGATCTGATCGGCTTCATTGACCAAGTAACGCTTTGCTTATTTACAAACTTTTTGGGCTGCACTAATCAAATTTGATACCGCATATATCAAGTTCATGGTCACAATTTTTTGTGCACTAATCAAAACCACATTACTCAAAGATCAAGGGATACCTGTATATACTTGGTTTAATCCATTATCCAAGTGTAAGCAAACAAAGTTTGCGCCTGAAGTATCTTTTAGGACTTGGACAACTCATGGCAAAGGTCGTATAACTTCACATCACTTGCCTTAGTATCCCATAATGCAAAGCACATCTCCTTGCAGACATGTATAATGCTATGCATTATAGGAAGGGTCACTACCCAGACCAGTTTCGACCTTTATTGAGGTCTCATCAGTGGGAGTCAGACCCAAAGTGATGTGAAGTTATACCACCTCTGAAAGATACTTCAGGTACAAACTTTGTTTGCTTACACTTGGATAATGGATTAAATGAAGTATATAATTTCTTGGTATCTTTAATTTATAAGTAAGATTTGTTGACTGATGACACAATCCATACTGTCAGAAAATTATGAGTTGAGAATAGAAGTTTGAATATTATAGTATAGTACAAAAGTTTGTTTAAAATAATTATAACACTGGAGGGAAAACTCACGTAAAATATTTTGTCAGCATAGAATTTTCGACTAAATATCATAGGTATCATCAGTACAAGATCACAAAATGGCTATTGAATATTATTATTATTATTATTCAGGCCTCCATGGAGTCAAAAGACTCATCGCGGGAGGTCCTTTCTAAGAAACACAAGTCTATCAAGACTCATCGAGGGAGGTCCCTCCTAGGAAACACAAAGTCTATCACCTTAAATGCATTGACAGTTCTCGCTCTCACCACTCCATCAGGCAATTCATTCCATGGTTCAACCACCCTCCATGCAAAGAAACCACTCCTCACCCTCTTTCTCACATATTCCTTTTGTAACTTCCAGGGATGGCCCCTTGTCATGACTCCTTCCTGCTGTTCAACCAAGCGAAGGAACTCCCCAGTGTCAACCCTGTACCCACCTCTCAACAGTTTAAAAGTCTCTATCATATTGCCTCTCCTTCTTCTATCCACCAAACTCTCTCAGCCAATCCTCATAACTAACATTGTACAGTCCTGACACCATCTTTGTTATCTACCTTTGTACCCTTTCCACAGTTAATTTATCCCCTTCAAATCCTGGGAACCAGATCTGAGAACAATAGTCTAAGTGTGGTCTGATCAGTCTTATACAATGGAATGATAACCATTTTATCTCTGCAGGTCAGTGTCCTTCTCATTATTGCAGCAGTCCTCTGTTACCGTCACTACCTTTGCAATATGTCCTCTAAATTTCAGTTCTCTATCACTCATCAACCCCAGATCTCTTGTCTCCCCTACTTCCTCCAGTTTAACTCCTCCCACAGAGTATGCAGCGTCCCATCGATGTGTCCCAAACCTCAAGACCTTACATTTTGCTGCATTAAACTGACACTCCCATTCATTTGCTCATCTGTCTAGCTTATTCAAATCCTCTTGCAGGGCTACCACATCTGCACTATTACTAATAACCCCAGCTTCGCATCATCCGCAAACAACTGAATATCCCCTTGTAATCCACGGACAATGTCATTGATATAAAGGTTAAACAATATAGGTCCCAGCACTGAGCCCTGTGGAACACCACTTGTAATCTTCTGCCTCTTTAATACTGCTCCACCATACACAACTCTCTGATACCTATCGCACGCCAATCCTGAATCCAGTTGACCAATCTGACATCCAGACCCATGTGCTGCAACTTGAATGTCAGCTTATCATGTGACACCCTGTCAAATGCCTTTGCTAAGTCTAGGAAAATGGCAGTATATGCCTTTCCCTCATCTAATGCTCTTGTAACTTTATCATAAAAGGCTAGCATATTGCTAAAACAAGAGCATCCCTTCACAAATCCATGTTGACTCTCACAGATAACATTACCCTCATCTTCCCAATGCTGTATACGGTCCCTCACTACTTTCTCCAAGATCTTACTAACTACTGATGACACACAAACTGGCCTATAATTAGACACTTCTAGTCTGCTACCGCCCTTATGCAATGGAACTATCTTACCTTCCTTCCATTCCATGGGCACCTTTCCTGCAGCCAGACTTTTATTGAAAAGACAGGTCAAAGGCACTGTCAGTTCCTTAGCACATTCTCTCAAAACTTGTGGTGAAATACCATTCAGTCCCACCGCTTTAGTAACATCCAGAGTACTCAGTATGTGGAACACACTTGCCTCCTGCACCTCTAAACCTCGAACCTGCCCTATCCCTCTAGTATTAAAATTGATTCCTCCAGGATGAAATACTCCAATAAAGTGTTCATTGAACAATTCCACTATGTCCTCTGCATCAGTCACTCTATTTCCATTTTTATCCCACAATGTCATTCTTCCACAGTCATTTCTCCTCCTACTGGCCACATAGCTAAAAAATTCCCTAGGATTTTCCTTGGATCTAAGAGCCAATCTTTTCTCATGTTCCAGTTTTGCCTTCCTTACCATACTAGTCACTCTCCTGGCCTGTCTCTTATATTCTTCATGCATCTTCTCTTCACCTGTCTCCTCATATCTCTTCCATAGCCTCTTTTTTGCATGCAGTTCCTGTTTAATATTATTTGTCATCCACTTTACTCCAAATTGTGTCCTCTTCTTCACTCATGGAATACAGATTACCATTGCTGCTAACAAATATTCCTTCACAATTTCCCAAGCGCTAATGATATCCCGGCCTTCCAATTCCTCCCTCCACGAAACTTCACCAAGTTGATGTCTAAGACTATTATAATCACCTGCTTTATAATTTCACATACGTTCCCATCTCTCTTTGATGTCTATTCATTTTCCAAGTCAAAACCATATGGTCACTCTCTCTCCAACTGGCGGGAGAGATGTCATCCCAGTTATTATCAACTCTTCTGATGCTATAACCAAATCCCAAACTCCTGAACCTCTTGTTCCCTCTGTTACATATTGCCTAAGACATTTGTCCCTCAAGAATTCTAGAAATTCCATTCCCTTATTGCTACATGCATCTTCCTTTCCCCAATTTATACTGCTGTAGTTAAAATATCCCATAACAATTATTCTTCTTGCACTTGCCACGCTCAACTGTCTCAACATCTCGTGGTCCCCATCCTCTGTGCTCCTTGGTCTGTAGCAACACCCCACTAAGTATCCTGTCTTGCCCACCTCCACCTCACACCATATGCTTTCAAAATCATTAGTGTCACAGCTTTCCAAAGCCTCCACTCTTAGAAGGCATAGGTTGTCACTTATCATAAGCAGTACTCGACCTCTACGCTTTCCCTTCCTATCCTGCCAAAAAATGCTGTACCTAGCTACTTCCATTCCTGTTATTATATCCTCTTCTGTCAACCACATCTCGGTGATCCCAATAATCTTTGGCCAGGCTGATGCTATCAGTGCCACCAATTCCTTTCCCTTATTCCGAATACTCCTGGCATTAGAATAAAGCATAAAAATGCCATTGTTTCTATACCCAGCATTATCCCTTCTAGACTCCACTGTGCTCAGCGTTACCTGATGTTGTCCCTCTTCTCCCAAGTACTCATTCCCACAAGAGGCCACCCCTGCTACCATCCACACTGGGACACACTGACTCGTTCAGAACAGCAATCTCTCCAGATGCCTATGTCCTTCCTCATTCAAATGCAAGCAGTCTCTCGCATACAATTCCTCTCTGCCCTCAAACACTCCAAGCATCCACATATTCCAACCCTCTCTTCTGACACATTCTCGCTATTATGCCATTCAATATCACTGCTCTTCTGCTCAGCTCGTCATTATCATGATACGTGATCATAATATCATAATATTAACACATGATTCTTAAAAGCACTATCTAAGTATAGCTAATATAAGATAACTAAAGAGACCAGTAAATTTCCTAACTTATTTAAAAAAAAAAATAATAGTATATACTTAAACAAAATAAAGTTAGTACTTTTTAAATCAGCTAATCATTCCCCCCCCCCACACACACACAGACAAAGGGGGATAGACATAAACCATCAGATCTGTTTAAGTAGGAAATTGAAGTAAAGTTTTACACGTTTCTTTATAAAGCCATTCTATGAGAAATTGACTTTTATAAAGAACTTGTCTTGTTCCATTGAACTCTGTCTAGTGTTGATACCATGCTCTGCAAGTCCAGATGTTCAGGCTCATGGTATTATAGATGGCTATGCAGTAGTACATGGCATGTACTACTGCATAGCCATCTCCCTCATCCAATGCAGCTGTCACCTTATTGTAATAAGTAAAGATTACTAAAACATGATCTCCCTTTAGAAAATCATGCTGTCTATCAATGATAATACCACTGTTGTCAACCCAATTATGGATTCTCATTCTCACTAGCCTCTCCAAACACTTTAACCATGACACCTAACACAGAGATTGGCCTATAATTTGATGTTTGAGTTCTGTTGCCTCCCTTATGAAGCAGTATAATCTTTCCTTCCTTTCAAGTTCCACTCCTTTGGAACTTGATCCAATATAAGACTCATATTAAACAAATATGCCAAGGCAGAAACCAACTCCATGGTGCATTCCTTTAAAAGACATGGTGATATATCATCAACTTCCACAACCTTATTAACATCTAGTTTACTGAATTCCATATACAGGGTGTTCGGGATAAATTTGACAGTTTCGTAAGGAAAAAGAAAATCTTCTTTGTATCTATTAAATTTAATGAATTGACAAAAAAACATTACAGGCAGAGTTAATTACAATACTATCAACAAGATTTACTCAAAATAACCACCATTAGCATCGATCACAGCTTCAATTCTGCTTCGGAACCTCGAACAAGCTGATGCTACAGTCTCCCTGGGAAGGGCCGCTAAAACTGTTTTAATTTTATCCATTAACTGGGCTTTTGTATTACTGGAAGTGCGATTGGTGTCTTTTTCAACTGCGCCCCATACAAAATAATCCATGGGGTTAAGGTCTGGGGAGTTTGGAGGCCAAACATTTGGACTGGTGAAGTCGTAGAAATTTTCAGACAACCATTTTTGACTTTTCCCAGAGGTGTGGCAAGGGGCCGAATCCTGCTGCCATACATACGGCCTACCATTGGCTACCCTTGTTATCCAGGGCTTGACTACAGTTAGCAACTCCACGAACAAAGCCCGAATTCCAATGCCAGGGTTCTTCAACACCTGTTCCTGCAGATTTGCGAGGAATTCTGCTGTACGAACGCAATCAGATCGTCTGCTAGGGATCTTTCTTCTTGCTACATCCTCGTAGTCACCATTGCAAGTCTCTAGTTCATGCCTGATTGTTTTTACTGTATTCAGGGAGCATTGGGCAGCAGTCGTAATATCCTTATTTTGATGGCGGGCACGAATCATCATGATACAAGTTATTCTCTTCCATGATTCAGGTGGGTTCCAGCTATCCATCCTTTCTGACATCTTGTATATGAATGAAGAAGGGTCCAAACTTTTAAATGAAGAGAAGTGTGTGTTAATACATGTAACTTACGGAAAAATATAATTAATTATAAATATGTCAAATTTATCCCGAACACCCTGTACTCTTGCTCACTCACTCACAGCCAGTCTCTCCCCCCTCATTCATCTACTGCTCTCAAACTCTACATGTTGTCACATTCACAAAGATGAAAGACCTTTATGAATTGCACATTAAATATCTGAACGATATCCTCTGCAGCAGTTGTCCTTATACTATTTTCTCCAATCAATGTTATCCTACCATAATCATTCTTTTTTGCTGGCTACATATCAAAATAACTCCTAGTTTTTATTTTTTTATTATTATTATTCTTTAGCTAACTGCTGCTGCTCATACTGCACTTTTACTACCTTTACCAACTGAGTTACCCTCCTTGCCTGTTCTTTATTGTACTCCTCATGGAATTGGTTATTACTACTCATGTTATGTTGCCTCCATTGTATGGAGACTCGTTAGTACGAGGTGTGTTAGTAGAGGATTTGACAAAATCGTACCAACCTGGGGCGACCATAAAGGACGTAACTGCGTCTATTAGAGAGCAAAAGGAAAGGGTGAAAGAAATGATTGTTGTGGCAGGTACGAATGATTTGAAAGGAGATAAAATGGAAATGATAGAAGACCTGAATGAATTGTTTGAGGTAGCAAAAGAAAAGAGTGAGAGAGTTAGAATGATTAGTCTTTTGCCACGGTATGACAGTGAAATGTTTAAAAGGAGGGCTATAATTGCGAATGACTTTATGCGTGGGTTATGTATGACGAGTGGTGTGGAATTTGTGGATGTGTGGAGTGAGTTTGATGGGCGAAAGGATCTATATAAGATGGATGGCTTGCATTTGAATGGTTACGGTGTAAGAAGACTTGAGAAAGTGTTGCTGAATGTAGTGGATGTGCAAATTCAGGGAAACTAGATTTGTTGGGGGGGGGGGAGTAGAGATACAGTCCTTATGGAGGCAGTTGAATGTAAGAATGAATATAATATGCCAGAACAAATAAGGACAACAAATCTGAGTGGGATAGTTAATATAAGGCATCAAGGTAGGGTTGGGGCTAATGGGGGTCTTAAATTCATGTACACTAATACTAGGAGTATTAGGAACAAGAAGGAAGAGTTTTTGGCCATGGTTGGCACTTCCAGACCACAGGTTATAGGTATTAGTGAAACATGGCTGACTGTAGATGATATAACTAGTGGGATTGAATGTGATGGGTATAGTGTGTTCAGGAATGACAGAGAGAATAAAATGGGGGGAGGAGTATTGTTGATGATAGCTGATGAGCTCCAGCCAAGGAGAATAGAAGTTGAATTGCAGGATAGAGAAAAGAGCACATTTGAGGCCATTTGGTGTGAGATTGTGGCTAGCAGAACTAAATATACAATTGGGTGCTGCTATAGACCAGGTGATGGAAAAGATGGTGGTGATAGTATGCACAAGCAAATAGAAGAAATGGGTGGAAGGAGGGTGATTATTATGGGAGATTTCAACTATGGTCGCATTGATTGGAGTGAGGAGAGGACAC
This sequence comes from Typopeltis vanoorti, assembly GCF_054136105.1. Lineage (NCBI taxonomy): Eukaryota > Metazoa > Arthropoda > Arachnida > Uropygi > Thelyphonidae > Typopeltis > Typopeltis vanoorti. The sequence continues at coordinate 96,314,978 of NC_143554.1, forward strand.
ACGGGAGGAAGGAACTGGATTTTATGCAGTTATTAAGGGATAACTATCTGCGACAGCATGTAATGGAAAATACTAGGGATCAGAGAGTGTTTGACCTAGTAATTACATCTGAGGATTTGGCTGTAACAAATATGACCACATTGCCACCAATCGGTGAGAGTGATCATAGGGTCTTAACTTGGGAGGTGGCTAAAGGTGTAGAATTTTCAATTAAGACAGGGTACATGTGGAATTATCGGGCTGGAAAGTATGACAAGCTTAGGAGTTTGATTGGTTCAGTGCCATGGCATGTACAACTGCAAGGACTAGAAGTTGATAGTGGATGGGAGGTAGTTAAGAAGTGCTTGCATGAAGCAATGGCTGACTGTATACCTAGAGTCCGAATAATAAATCAAGTAGGGGTTAAATGGATGAATAACACCATTAAGCTTGAGTTGCAAAAAAAGAAACAACTATGGAGGGAATTTAAGGAGAAGGGTGACCGGCAGGCACATGAACGGTATAAAGCGCAGGCCAGAAGGGTGACGAGTGTGGTAAGAAAAGCAAAAAAGGATTACGAAAGAACATTGGCCATGCAGGCTAAAGAGAATCCTAAACAGTTTTTTAGATATGTAGCAAGTAAAAGGAAAAATGTACATGGCAGATTGATTTTAAAGAATGCCGATGGTAGGGAGGTAACTGAATCAGTTGAGATAGTTGAGTTACTGAGTGAGCACTTTGCAAAAGTATATCATCCAGGCGGTGACATTGCAGAAACGAATAAACCAGTAGATTATACGGGAATTGTGGTTAATGAAGTGGAGGTGAGTAGTCTATTGCATAACCTCAATGTCAATACATCTGTGGGATTGGATGGTATACCAGCTCGTGTTGTACGAGAAGCAGCTAAAGAATTGTCAGTACCCTTGACCATTTTGTTTAATTTGAGTCTCGGGTCTGGGTTAGTCCAGAGCGGGTGGAAAGAGGGGAAAATAGTTCCACTGCATAAAGGTGGTTCCAAGACTGCTGTTGTAAATTACCGACCGATTAGCATATCAGGAATCATTGTCAAGGTCTTAGAGAAATTAGTCAAGAAAAGAATACAGGATTGGATAGATGAAAATGGGATATTGTATGGGGGACAACATGGTTTTGTGAAGGGTAGATCATGCCTCAGTAACTTGCTCACATTTTATAACACAGTGATGGCTGAACTGGATAGGGGTAATGGGTTTACAGTGATACTACTAGACCTTGCCAAGGCCTTTAATAGGATACCACATGGAACCCTAATCGGTAAACTGGAGCAGATGGGTATAGATATAGGGTTGGTGAGATGGATAAGAGGGTGGTTGAAGGAGAGATATCAAAGAGTGGTTTATTCAGGAGTGGAGTCTAAAAGACGTCTTGTGACTAGTGGAGTGCAGAGGGCTCTGTTCTTGGACCACTACTTTTCAATTTGTTCATCAATGATATTGGAAAGGATCTGAGAGGAAGTGTTCACTTGTTTGCTGATGATGCAAAGTTGGGTAGAGCAATTGTGAGTGCACAAGATGTCAAAATTTTACAGGATGATTTGGATAGTTTGGAGGACTGGGCTAGGAAAAATGGATGTCAATTTAATGTGGCAAAGTGTAAGGTTATGCACTTTGGGGTGAAAAGAATAGCAGCAGTATATCGCATTGGTGGAATCATACTCCAGGAGATTGATGAGGCCAGGGATTTGGGAGTGTTGGTGGATAGGGAGTTGAAGTTTAGGGGGCACATTGCAAAAGTAACTAAAACAGCTCACCAAATCACTTGGCTTCTGAAAAATACTTTAACATGCAGAGACGAACAAGTTGTTGTTCCTCTGTATCGAGCCTTGATAAGACCCCATCTGGACTTCTGTGCCCAGCTATGGGCACCAGGGTTTCTTCGTGATGGGGAGGAAGTGGAGAGGGTCCAGAGACGAGTGACCAAGATGATAGTAGGTCTGTGGAATGAACCTTATAAGAATAGGTTGAAGATTTGTGGGTTGCAGAAATTGGACGATAGGCGAAGGAGGGGTGATATGATTGAGACATTCAAATTACTGAAGGATTTTTATAAGATTGATCCAGAAGATATTTTTGAAAATATGACTGGTGGTGGGAGGACTAGGGGCCATGCATGGAAGCTGGGCAAGAGCGTGGTTGACAAGGGTCTTAGAGCCAGGTTCTTTACTTGGAGAGTGGTAAATGAGTGGAATAAGCTTCCAGAGTCTGTTGTGGGTGCTACGACCGTGAATGAGTTTAAGGCAAGGTATGATAGATACATACTGTGTGAATGTTGAATAGTTGTTCTTGACATGATGTTAGGGCCTCCCTCGATGAGTCTGTCGACTCCTTGGAGTTTCCCGGAACAATAATAATAATAATGCCTTCTTTCTCTGTGGTATATGCTTAATCTCTTCATTCATCCATTTCTTATTTAAATCCTCATTCGCCTACCTTATTTATTCTTCTGATCCTTTTATTAGATAGTTCTTGAACAGCACCAGAGCAGCATTGATATCCTTTTCACCCAACTCTTCATTAAATGCTATAGTTACAAGCTGTCTCTTGAGCTCTTAATAATCACTGGCCTTATAGTTCCACATATATTCTTTGCTCACAGAAATTCTCACATGACTGGCAACCACCCAGATAATTTCATTGTCACTTTCGCCAATGGGAGGGAGATATGACACCGCATTTATAATGATATTCTCTGATGAGATGATCAAATCCAAGACTCTCATGCCCTCTGTTACATACTGTCTGAGGTAGTTGTCCCTCGAAATGAGCAATTCATTTTCTTTACTTCCATTTGCTATCTCATCATCCCAATCTACAGTATATTGCCATAATTACAATCACCCATAATGATCACCCTTTCCTATTTGCTGATGTCAGTTGTTTTAGTAACTTTACATATCAACTCTGATATACAATGGATGAGTAATATGTATGTGGTATATTTTCAGTAATTAATCTAGAAGGGGAGGAGGAGTTGGTTCTCAACAACTCCAGCTCTAATATTTTACAGAGTGTGATTTTGAAATCTTTAGGTATTATCACTAATTCGTTTTTTTGTCTGTATTAACCAGGAAAAAAATTATCTTCCTGTAGTCTCTTTGGTGCTTAGGAGTTTGAACCATTTATTATCCTCACACAACTTTAATATCAACATGCACTATATTGCAAAAATTAAAAAACCTGAAATTGTGAGTTTGGAATAGTAGGAAGGAGGACAAATATAATCTGAAATAGAATTGTGAACTGCACTGGCAAGATAAATCTTATGGATACAAAAGAAAAATATCATTGTGGGTGATTTCAACTATGGGATATAGGCTGATGAGAGGAGAAAGCATTCAAATTGGGGGAAAAACTTAAGCAGCACATGATGGAAGGGACTTTCAGTACAAGAATATTGGATCTGGTAACAGTATCTGAGAACATGTCACTTTCTCTACCTGGTGAGAGTAATTATAGAAGTCCTTGACTTTGAAGAGTGACTGACATGGTGATGAAGGCCAAATTGGATCATGAAAAGAAGTTAGCTTGAACAAGCCAAAGGAAATCTAGGAGAATTTTATATCCTTAGTGAATGTGAATAAAAGGCGTTAGCTGATTTTTTTAAAATTTGTTTATTTATTTATTATGATTATTTTTTTTAGTGAATATGGATGGCAGAAAAGTGAGAGATCCACTAGAAATAACTGAGTTCTTTAAGCAACGACTTCAGTAAGGTATTATTCTGAGCAGATCCATTAGCTTTCTGGCTGTAGAGAGGAAAGCAGAGGAAATAATAGAGCTGGATGCAGCAAATTATAGACCAATCAGTATCTGGTAATGATCATCAGGGTTTTGGAGAGACTGATTAGGAATCACATTCAGAGGAGGACAAATGACCTAAGGATCCACTACAAAGGACAGCAAAGATTTGTTAAAGTCAGGTCTTGCTTTAGCAGTCATGTTCTATAGCAAAATGACAGCAAATTTAGATAAGAGAAATGGATATCGTGACATTACTGGATCTTGGCAAGGCATCTGACAGGATTTTACATAAGGTTTTGAGGTCATTATTCAACCTCAAAGGGATGAGTATGCAAAAAAAAAAATTGTGACACAGATAGGAGAATGATTGACTTGACTGACTGGCTTTATGATACACTAACTGGATCATAAAATGATGTATAGCGATTCCAAAAGAGAAAGAAGGTGACCAGTGTACCCCTCAGCATGCTGTATTTGCATTTTATATTAAATAGCAGTCGCTTATAAATTATATATTCATCAGAGAAATACCACACTGATATACTTGAAGCTAACAATATAAAAACAGGTGAGGTTCTTCTACAGAGAATCGAAGGAGTAGCTACAATATTCAACACTAAAACACAAGGATAATCTTTGAATGGCAGGCAATAAGGGACGATAGAATATATCTCAAACATATACACGATTTTTTTTGTAAATTTTTCCTTTCCATGTAAAGTAAAAACCTGCATGATTCAAGCCATGATAAAACTGTTTTCTGCAATTCTAAGAATAAAAAAAAAATATTTTTTTTCTATATACAGTAAAATCATTTTTTACAATTTCCAGGGGACTGATGCAAAAAAGTGTAAATAGCAGGAAATGTTAAAAACATTAAAATAAAGGCTAAAAGATGACTTACTGCTAGTATGTGATTCTACATACTAGATTACAAAATTTAATAACTGAAAATAAATGAATTTACAATTACTTACATTTATCTATTTAAAAAAAAATCTTTAATTGTTGACTGTTTTTGCTTTTTCTGCACTCTTATTAGTTCCACCTGCCTCTCCACAGTGTATAAGGTATTAAATGCCCCATCATCTCCTGATGCACTTGTAATATACCACCTCAAAACAGAGATAGCTTCCATCGCTTCTTTACTAGCAGGGACGGTAGGTTCTTGATCACAGTCTTCTTCAACTACTACCTCTTCTTCACCAAGGTGGTTTGAAAGGATGTCTTCTACACTTGGTACCATTGATGTGATCACACTAGCATCAACATAGTCTTGAACTGAGGAAAACTCATCCATCACATATCAGGTATTGGGCTCTGACATATCTTCTTCTTCCTCTTGTAGTTGTTCCTCCTCTTCCACACACATAACTCCTGCCTTCTGGAAACAGTTTTATATGGTTTCAGGAGTAACATGCAACCATGCTTTGGCCATATAATGCATGGCATCAAGGATTGATATGGTCATTTGTTTTGGGTCCATACCATTATCATGCATAAACACAGCTTTTTCAACAAGCATTTTTCTATATTTCATCTAAATACATGGATGATGCCTAGATCTAATGGCTGAAGCTCATTTGTACAATTAGGAGGAAAAAAACACTAATGTAATGTTTCTGCACACCCTGAAGCTGCAGATCTTCAGGGTGTGCAGACATTTGTCTAGCAGTAGTAGTATTTTGCAGTGATTTGCCCCCATTTTAGCATCCAGAGCATGCATGGTGGATGTGAAGATGCTGCTGGTCATCCATGGTGTGCTGTTGGCATTATGCTTAGTAGGCAGATTTTTCACATTCTTAAAACGCCTTGGCTTTTTAAATTTACCAATTACCAGTGGAGGTAATTTTTCTGATCCATCAGCATTGATCATGAGCAAAACAGTTACCCTCTGCTTGCTGAGTTTTCCACCGTTGCACTTCTCTCCTTTAAAACACGTTTTACTTGGCAGAATGTTATAAAAGAGCCCAGTTTCATCAACATTGAAAATATTTTTTGCTTCGTAGTCCTGAATAATAGTCTTTAGTTCATGTTTTCACTGGTTTACAGTTTCCCCTGCAACACTATTACTTTCTCCACACACTTGATTATACACAATATTGTTACGAGTCTTGAAACGATCAATCCATCCATTTGACACAGTAAAACCATTAATCCCCAATCTCGCAGAAAATTCAAGGGCTTTCGCTTGGAGTATAATACCATCGACTGGAATATCCGATGCTCTCGTAGAAACAAACCACTCCGCCAGAAGTTTATCCAATTCATTGTATGTCGATGTCCAGATAAATTTTCGTTTTTTTTGACATAGCACCAGATTGCTTTGCATTGAGTTCAATGCTTGACCTATTTTGGACACAGAAAGTCCAAGATCTTTTGCTAATTGCACATGTGTTCTGGCATGCCAATCTACACGTCGCAGAATTGCCATCTTTTCTTCTACCAAAATACATTTTCTGTCTTTTTTCTAAATGTTACTAACATGGATCATCCACCACTGCAACACATTGAAAGCAACCATCAGATGCTAAATTATAGCAGAAATTCTGCAATATACCATGTGCTTCTGAATTAAGACTCTGAACACCAACACTGCAAGCTAGTGAAGCGATATTTCACGAACTGTGGTTTATTCAGTGATATCTAATATTCATGAGTAACAACTGTTACTTGGTAGAAGTTTGAATGTGATTTCACAATTTGTGTATGATCCTTGTTCACGATTTCAATACAACACTGTGAATGTGAAATCATACGGGTACCACAAGCTACTGACAGTTTAAAATTACTGATATAAAACTTCACGGTATCAATTCATACTGTGATTGAAAAATCACGGTATCACTGCTGCAAGCGTTCAAGTCACCATGATGGCAGAAACGAAACTACAGCTGAAAGTAACGCCATCTGGGAACAGAAATGCACAGATTTCCGCAGAAATCGATTTGAAAATCAGTGTTGCCACCCGAGAAAAAACCACAAATCACGGGAAATAACATCCACATCAAGTTGTTAATGGTGGGAAAACAATATATCATAAAAATAGGCCTTAAGACGGGACCAATGGAAAATGACGTAAATGGCAGGAAAACGTAAATTGTGGGAATGTAAAAACGGGGTTTTACTGTACATCCAAATTCCATTGTATTGTTTCCCATTTTCATCGGCTCTTTGTTTAAGAGTGATTTGAGAATGCCATACCTTTAGGTGGGATGATAATGTGGATGTGTATTATACTGTCAATAAATAGAAAAAGCACTTTAAAAGACTTGTGACTAATGTATCAAAAGGGAAGACAGTTATTTGATTCTTTTATCTATTGTGAAAGCAATAGAAAAGAAGCATATTTTACGATATTGGCAATATAATTTATTAAAAATGAATCTAATGTATCTGGGTCCATGGAGTCAAATAGGAAAGATGTCAGCTACATAGCACAGCCAAACTGAGTGTAGTTCTGTTAACACTTTGTTCTCGACATGGCCCATATAGAAATGAGCCTAAGGAAGAGGGACACAGCAGCTCCACATGTTTTTTTTTTGTAAATTTTTCCTTTCCATTTAAAGTAAACCTGCATGTAATATAAGTTGAATAATTCAAATATGCCTGGTAGAAAGTTATTACTCAGTTGAATTAAGGGTCCCTGATAGTGATATTATTAGTGAACAGAAAGAAAAGTAACATCAATACTAATTCATTATCATGCCTGAATTTTTGAGGATATAGTTTTTTTTTAATATAGATTTGAAATGAACAGAATGTTTTTTTTAATGAAATAAAGAGTCAAAAGGCTTAACTTCGGTGATGTAAAAATTATTTAAATTAAGGGGATATTTAATCCTACATTATATCAAAGCCTAATAAGAAACTCTAAGATAGAAATCAAAGAGTTTCATGACAAATATAGCAAGCTATAAAAGTTCGGCGAGTCCAAGCGTAAGCAAACACCTGGGGTATTCTATCTTAGAGTTTCTTATTCGGGTTTGAAATAATGTGGGATTAAATATCCCCTTAATTTAAATAATTTTTACATCGCCGAAGTGAAGCCTTTTGGCTCTTTATTTCATTAATTTATTTGGTGGACAGCATGGATTTGCTAAAGGGAGGTTTAGTAATCTACTTACTTATTACAATAAAGTGACTGCTTCCTTGGACAGAGGAGAAGGATACACAGTAATATACTTAGATTTTGCAAAGGCTTTTGATAGAGTACCTCATGATAAATTGATAGTCAAACTAGAGCAGATGGGATTGGATATTAGATTAGTGCATTGGATTGGAGACTGGCTATCTGATAGGTATCAACAAGTTGTGTATGGGAGAGCGATATCCAGGAAAAGGAAAGTCACTAGTGGAGTGCCTCAGGGGTCTGTTTTGGGGCCATTACTGTTTAACTTGTATATTAACGATATAGGTGAAGATTTGGATGGAGATATTTAGTTGTGTGCAGATGATGCAAAGTTGGGATGAACCATGAAGAGTAGTGAAGATGTTGTGGCCTTACAAGAAGACTTGAATAAATTGAGTGACTGGGCACGGAAATGGAGATGTGAGTTCAATGTTGCAAAATGTAAGGTTTTAAAATTTGGAAAACAAAGATGGGATGCAGAATTTATGCTTGGTGAGGATATATTATTGGAGGTGGAAGAAATAAGAGATCCGGGGGTAATAGTGGGTAAGGATCTGAAATTTAGGGGAAACACATAGCCATAATTGTGAAGACAACACAAAGGCTTCTGGGAATGATGCGGAGGACACTGACGTGTAGAAGTAGGGAGATTTTTGTTCCATTGTATAAGGTGTTGTAAAAGTTTGATTAGGCCACACATGGACTATTGTGCTCAGATTTGGTCACCTGGTTTTCAGAAGGATGAAGAGATGTTGGAAAGGGTATAAAAAAAAAGATTGACTAAGGTAGTTTCTGACCTCTGGAATGTCGAGTATGAGGAAAAATTGAGAAGATGTAATTGTTGAGTTTGGTGGACAGGAGGAAGAGGGGAGATATGATAGAGACCTACAAGTTGGTAAGGGGTTGTTATAGGATCAATGCTAGAGAAGTTCTACAGAAAATTGTGGGAGATCGGGGGAGAACTAGAGGCCATCCCTGGAAACTGTATAAAGAGGGTGTGAGTAGGGAAGTGAGGGGCAGGTTTTTTTTCGTGCAGAGATGTGAATGATTGAAATGCCTTGCCTGAGAGTGTGGTGTCTGCAAGGAGTTTGAATGTGTTCAAAGCACAGTATGATGAGCTGTGTGTGTGATAAAAGGACCTCCCAGATGAGTCAATAATAGTAATAATAATAATAACTACCTCTAGCAAGCCATTCCACCCACCAAGCAAAATATCTAGTCCTAACACCGATGTTAACCATGTTCTTACACAATTTCCATGGATGATTCCTCATTCTCTCCTTTCCTGCCATGTACCGAAAAAAGTCTTCAGTGTTAATCTTATAAAACCCATTTAATAACTTATATGCTTTTATCATGTCTCGTCTCCTCTTTTTCACCTATCAGCTAGCTTTTAAAGCCCACAGACCAGACCTGTCATAATCTTTGTCACTTGTCTCTGGATCCTCTCTGCCATCACTTCATCCCCCTCACAGAATCTGGGTGTCCAGATCTGTATGTAGTATCCAGATGTAGCCTTCAACAGCCATTTAATGTGCTGTTTTGGTTAACTTTGTAGTATGTTCTCTAAACTTCAGCATTATCCACAATCATCCCCCAAGTCATGGTCTCATCATTTTCCTACAGCTCAGGTCCATCAATATAGTATAGTACACAGCTTGTGATTTCTTCTTCCTAAAGTCCATCACCTTATTCTTGGCTACATTAATATGGTAGCCATTTACCTTTGCCTATATGGCAAGTTTATTTGTCTTCCTGCAGGATCTCTGCATTGCCTTCATTTACCATTGTTCTTTCCAGTTTAGCATCATCAGCAAACATCTGAATATTTCTTGACAAATCATTTCCTATATGACTGATGTACAAATTAAATAACAGAGGAGCAAGTATTGAGCCCTGTCATACAAGTTGTGACAGGGCTCAATACTTGCTCAATCGCGGGGTGATTTGGTAGGAATCACATGAGTGATCGTCTTTGTACATGTCTTAACTAATGCGTGTGTAAAACTCAAGCCGATAGTCATTTGCTAGTTGGCCATTGCAAAAACAATAGAAATCTGCATGTAAACTTTGGTGTAAAAATGCATGATTGAAATTTGGAGCAGTGTGTTAACATCAAATTTTGTGTGAAAATCAACAAAACTGCTACTGAAACGTTCGAGCTGTTGAAAGTAGCATATGGTGTGGATGCTCTGAAAAAGTTGTCTTTGAGTATTATAAGAGATTCAAAGGTGGGCGAGAAGATCTGAATGACGACCCCAGAAGTGGGCAGCCAAAAACAAAAATGATGGCTGCAAATGAGAACGGAATACAAGATTTGGTATGGTCTGGAGATTAAGTGTGCAATTAATGGCTGATGAATTGTAAATGAATCAAGAAACAGTCAGAGTAATTTTAGCTGAAGAATTTGGAATGCAAAAGATTTCTGCAAAGTTTGTGCCTTGGATCTTGACAGACGAACAGAAGCCGCCGCTGCTTCTGTTCATCTGTCAAGACGAACAGAGGCAGCGGCAGCTTCAAGTTGCAACTGATCTTCTTGCAAATAAGCATATTTCCAAGAGTAATTACAGGTGATGAAACCTGGTGCTTCCAGTACGATCTTAAACAAAACGCCAGAGAATGCAGTGAAAAACCCTCGAGTTCGCCATGTCTGAAAAACAGCACACGTCATGTTCGCAGTTCAAGACCATGCTGGTGTGTTTCTTTGATCACAAGGGGGATACTCCACTATGGATTCAATAAACAGGGACAAAAGTTCAACCAACAATGCTATTTAGAGCTGCTGAAAAGATTACAGGATTCTGTTTGGAGGAAAAAGACTTGAATTGTGGCCTGACAAGTGGATCATCCATCACGACAATGTGCCAAGCCATAGTGCACTCATCATGAGAGAGTTTCTGGCCAAAAATTTGATTAGCAAATTAAGTCATCCTGCTTATTCACCTGACTTAGCTCCCTGTGATTTCTGGCTATTTCCAAAATTAATCACTGTACTAAAAGGACAAAGAATTTCTGACATCGCTGATATTCAGCATAATGTGATAAAGGACCTCGATACATATAAAACACTCTTCGTACAGCTCTAGGAAGAGCCGTGTAAAGAACATCCCATCCAAAAAGTTAACCTCTTTAAAGAAAATGTTTCTTCACCCAGCTCTCTCTAGTAATTTTTTTTTTTTTTTTTTTTGTTAATCATGTATATAAAAATGTCAAAACTTTATTCATGTTGTTGATACATTCTCATTGTTGAGTCTTTGTTTAGTTACTTGTGCTTTGTTTAATTTTGAATTCATATTTAATATATCTTTAATATGTGCTGAAATATTGTCATTAATAATTATAATGTAGATCTTTTGTTTTATTCATTTTTTAGCTGATATAAGATGCAGATAAACTTAGGTGTTGGCAGTTTTTCATAAAAAGTTTCAATGCATAAGATTCCTTTGTTTCTTTGTAAATTTTTGTATCATCTATACTCCAATAAAAGTGGATTGGTTGGTTTAATTTATACTAAAGTAATTGGCCAAGCATATTATGCACATGTAAATTGTATGTGTTTCATGCTGTATGAAAAGGAAAAAAAACCTAAGATTCCAGAGCTGATTAACTGACCTTTAGTTGTTTAATTATTATTAAAAAGAAATATAACACCAGAGGAAACCTTACATAAAAAAATTTATTATCCTCTGGTGTTATAATTCTTCTTAATATGCCAACTCACGGTATTTCATTATTGAAACAAGTTATTATTATTATTATTCCAATGGTTGAGTTCATGGAGTCCTAAGACTCATTGCAGGAGACTCAAACTATCAACACAATATCTATCATACCTCTCCTTGAACCCATTAACAGACAAAGCACTCGCAACTGACTCTGGCAATCCATTCCGTTCACTAGGCCTCACACCCTTGCTAACCACTTATCCAACTTCCAGGGATGACCTCTTGTCCTGTTCCCCCCCCCCCCCCCGCTTCTCTAGCCAAGTGCTGAAATATTTCCTTTGCATTAACCCTAAATAATACTTAAGTAACTTAAATGTTTCTATCACATCCTCCTTTTTTGCCTATCAGCTAACTTTTGCAATCTACAAACCCTTCTCATAATCCACAATCTCTCCTCATAGGTAGCATTCCACAGACCACTCACCATCTAGGTCATTCTCTCAAAATCCTTTCTACCACTTCCCTTATCCCTGAGAAACCCAGGTGACCAGACCCAAGCACAGCAATCCAGATGTTGTTGTTGTATCAAGGTTTTATAAAGAGTAATGATAACTCTCTTATCGCTACTTGTTGTTAGTATGTTCTTCAATAATCAGGTTATCCTGAGAGCTACCTCGACCATTTTTTGCAATATGCCTTCTCAACTTCAGCTCTGTCTACTACTTCCCCCAAATCCCCGGCTTCATCAATTTCCTGGAGTACAGTTCCCTTGATGTGGTACATAGCTTGTAAATCTTTATATCTCAAAATGTATAACTGTACACTTTTCAACATTAAATTGATATCCATTCTTTTTGCCCTTACTGTCAGCCTATTTAAATCATCCTGCAGGCTCTACACTTCACCTTGATTAACTATTACTCTACCCAACTTTGCAATCAGCAACCAACTGAATATCTCTCTCTTCAATTATTTCCTATATCATTTATGTACAAATTAAACAGCAGTGGTTCACGCACAGAGCCTCTGGCAAACCACTAGTCACCTGCCTTCTCATGGTTTCTGCTCTGCCATATACTATTTTTGGTATCTGTCACCCACCCTTTTATCCATATCACCAGTTTCGTATCCATCCCAATTTGTTGCAGTTTGCATAATAGAGTTCTATGTGTTATCTTGCGTTTGCAAAATCCAGCAGTACCATCCTTTAACCAACTCAACTGTCATTCTATTATAAAATGTTCGTAGATTTTATTTATTGTCCACCCATTCCTAAATTCTCTTTTTCACCAACTTTTCCAGTACTTTTACTACCACTCCTGAGATACTGATTGGTCTATAATTTGCTACCACAGAATCTTCCTTTATACAAAGGAATTATTTTGCCCTCCTTCCATTCTCTTTGGACTTTGCCAGAGCTGACACTTAAAATTAAACAGCCTAGTCAAAGGCATTGCTGGTTCCCTACACGTTCTCTTAAAACGAGCTGATATCCCATCTGATCCAACAGCTGTATTTGCATTCAGATTCTGCAATATCCTAAGTACTTCCAATTCGTCAGTCTCTGTTTTCATATCAATCCCTGTCGCTTCTGCCATAATAATATCTTCACTTGGGTGATATACACCCTTGCAAAGTGGTCACTCAGTAACTCAACTATTTTATCCACTTCTGTCTCCTTGTGACCATCAGTACTCATTAAGGTTATTCTTCCATAGTCATTCTTACTGTTACTTGCCATATAGAAAAAAAACTTTGGGATTTCTTTGGTCTGCTTTGCTAGTTTTTTTCTCGTAAACTGATTTTCCCTTCCTTACCATACTAAGTCACCTTTCTAACCTGATCACTGTCCTGTTCCTGAGTTTGCTAGTCACCTTTCTCTTTATATATATATACCCTCCAGAGCATTTTCTTTTTAAGAAGCATATACTTAATGATATTATTCATCTGTCTTACTCCTGACTGATTAATCCTCTGACCTTGAGTATACAGTATGATACTGTTTCCTCCAGATATCCCTTGACTATTCCTCATACTGTGAACATGCTTCCCTTGCAGATCTTTATGCCATGGTGCTGCTTCAAGCTAACTCCTAAGTCAAGGCCACATGATCACTTTCTCAAATTGGAGGCAATGTGGCCACTTTAGTTATGGGCATGTCTTCTGATCCTATAATCAGATCCGACACACTCGTGTACCCTGAGTCCCCCTCCATCACATTCTGGTTCAAGTAATTATCCCTCAATAAGTGTATAAATTCCATTCCCTTCCTGACGTGTCATCTTTCCTCATTCCAATCTATGTCTATGAAGTTAAAGTCCCCCAAAATAATTAGTACAATAAGTGCAAGTCGAGTAATCTGCTGATGCATGTCTTCCACATCATCCCTAGCGACCCCTGGCCTATAGCAGCAACCAGTTTTATATTTTGTTGTGTTTTTTTCATCAGAAAATTATACTACTATAGTGTATTAGTGTAGATTTTCATGTTTTTTTAGAGAAATTAGTATACTTATCACATTTTTATTTTGATATTGTCGGCATGGCACTAATGCGACGAACAAAGACCATGGCAGCAAAGACCATGTTGTCCGGCGATTTGAATTTGCAGGATATTATTCAGTGCAGTGTATGCAAAATGTATGCATTGAGAAAATTAAAGAATATGTGGAAGGAAATTGAAACTGAAGAGAGAGAGAGAGAGAGAGAGTATGTATTAAGTGTTTTAAAAGTGAGTGTCTGTTAGGTGAAGAGAATGCAACAAATACCGACGCTAAGATAGAAAATGATGTTAATAATGTCGAACATGTGGCTGTGGAAATAGAGGATAACAAAATGGATACAATAAAGAAATAACGCACGTAAATGTTATTCTTCATAGGACAAAGCACAAAATTGATAAACTGCAAGAGTTAAGCAAGGCTGAAAAAAAAAAGAAAAAGAAGCAGATGATCCGAAAGAATAATAAATACCAATCGAACAAACAAGAAAAACAAGTTAAGGAGAAAATTATGTATGGAGACTCAATAATCAGGAGAGCACTTAACAAAAGTATAACAAAATCGTGTTTCCTGGGAGCAAAAATTCACAATATTAGCCACGCCATCCCGATGCAAAAAGGTAACTTGAAGGAAATGATTGTCTTGGTTGGTACCAATGATTTTGAGAGTCGAGAAGTATTCTATGAGGGAGGATGTAAAGGAGTTGTTAGAAGAGGCAAAACTGAAGAGCAAGAATGTGAAGGCTGTAAATCTCCTACTGCACTATGATAGAGATGAATTGAGGAGGAGGACGCTGATAGCCATTGAGTCTATATGAGTCTATACGTAGATTGTGCAAAAGGAGTGATGTAGAATTTGTGGATCTGTGGTCTCTGTTTGACAGAAAGAAGGATTTGTACAATGCGGATGGATTGCATCTGAATGGTTTTGGTGTTAGGTGTCTGGAGCGAGCTTTGTATACCAAACATGCTAACGTGCAAATTCAGGGAAACTTAAGCAATTAGGGTGGAAGCAAGTGAGTTTGTGTGAAGGCACCATGAAGCAAGTGAGTTTGAGAATGACCAAGTGAGGAATCTAGTCTCTCAAGCAAAAATATTAATCATATCTCTATCATAGCATGGTAGGAGATTTGCAGTCTTCACCTTCTTGCTCTTCAGTTTTGCCTCTTCTAACAACTCCTTTATATCTTCCCTCATAGAATACTTCTCGACTCTCAAAATTATTGGTACCAACCAAGACAATCATTTCCTTCGAGTTACCTTTTTGCATCGGGAGCGGGTGGCTACTATTGTGAATTTTTGCTCCAGGGAAACACAATTTTGTCATACTTTCGTTAAGTGCTCTCCTAATTATTGAGTTTCCATAGATAATTTTCTCCTTAACTTGTTTTTCTTGTTTGTTCAGTTGGTATTTATTATTCTTTCGGATCATCTGCTTCTTTTTTTTTTTTTTCAGCCCTGCTTAACTCTTGCAGTTTCTGCAGTTTATCAGTTTTGTGCTTTGTCTTTCAAATTAAGGTAGTCAATTCAGAAAGTAAAGGTGGATGGGGGAATAAAGGGATGTTGCCATTTCTATATACTAATGCCAGAAGTATCAGGAACAAGGAGGAGGAGTTTTTGGCATTGGTTAGTGCAACCTTGCCAAACATTATAGACATTAGCAAGACTTGGCTAACAGCAGATGATGTAGTTACAGGGAAAGAATGTGAAGGGTTTAGTATTCTCAGGGAAGATAGAGAAGATAGGATGGGGGGGGGTATGGGGGACTTCAACTATGGAGATATAGACTGGAAAGAAGAAAGATCATATTGCAGAAAGGAAATGGAATTTATACACCTGCTGAGAGATAATTACTTAATTCAGCATGTGATGGCGGGGACTAGAGATGGGAGAGTATTGGACCTGGTCATAGGATCAGAAGAGCTATCCATAACCAAGGTGACAACATTACCTCCAATTGGTGAAAGTGACCATGCGGTCTTGACTTGGGAGACTGTAAAACATGAATATTCTATCAAGGAGTATTTATGGAATTACAAGGTAGGTGATTATGACATGCTTAGGAAAAGCTTAAATCTGTACATAAAACACTGCAGGGTAAGGATGTTAGTAGTGCATAGGATATAGTTAAGGGTCTTCTAGAGAAAGCAGTATTAAATTGTGTACCTAGGGTAAGGAGGGTTAATTGGGTAGGAGTTAGATGGACGAGTAATATTATTAAGCATGAGCTGCAGAAGAAGAAAATGCTGTGGAGGTTATATAAACAGAAAGGTGACCACAAGGCACAGGCAAGAAAGGCAAAATCAGATTATGAGAGGAATTTAGCCGAGCAGGCCAAAGGGAATCCCAAAGAGTTTTGTTACGTGGAAAGTAAGAGGAAGAATAGCTACGAAAGATTAACTTTAACGAGTGATGATGGTCACGAGGAGACAGAAGCGGATAAAATAGTTGTGTTACTGAGTGACCACTCTGTAAGCATATATCTTCCTAGTGAGGTTACTGCTTTAACCTATTGTGACAAACACCAATGTGAAAACAGAGGTGGATGAATTGGAAGTTCTTAGAATATTGCAGAATCTCAATATAAATACAGCTGTGCAGTGATGTAGCTAGAGCTTTTGATGCCCCTCTCAATACACACCAAAAATACTACAAAAAAGTCAAAACGGTGTATAGGGAAATAAATTAAACCACTATGTTTATTTTTGAAGTAAAACTTTAATTTCAACATTCTGAAATGTTATTTTTCTTGCTTTTCTGTTAGCAAAATTGTCAATGACACTGGCGAAGTCTATTTCATAGTAATGTAGGTAATTCTTAATCAATTTTATTTAGAAAAACTCCTCTCACAACTAGCAACATTCACAGCAATTGTGAGGAAAATTCACAGTAGTATTACAATATTTGGAACTGAGTTCTTGAGACTGTATTTTAGAATTAACTGTAAAAGTTCACAAAGGTTGAAAGTGCCACCCAGGGCTGACCCCCCCCCCCCCCAAGCTACACCTCTGCAGCTGTGGAAGTAGATGGGATATCAGCTAGGGTTCTGCGAGAATGTGCAGTGGAACTGGCAATGCCTTTGACTAAGCTGTTTAATTTAAGTCTCATCTGGTAGAGTTCCAAGGGAGTGGAAAGAGGGCAAAATTATTTCTTTGCATAAGGAATAATTTTGTATTATTCCTTATGTTTCTAGGACTACAGTAGCAAATTACAGACCAATCAGTTTACTCAGGCATGGGTAGTAAAAGTACTAGAAAAATTGGTAAAAAAAGAGAATTCAAGAACGGACAGATAAAAATATGATACTATATGAGGATCAACATGGCTTTGTGAAGGGTCAATTATGCCTTAGCAATTTACTAACTTTTTATAATAGAGTAACAGCTGAGTTGGATAAAGGAAATGGCTACACGATGATTTTGCAAAGGCATATGACAAAATACCACATGGAACACTGTTACACAAATTAGAACAAATGGTGATGAATATGACACTGGTTAAGAGGATGGCTGCTGGACAGATATCAAAAAGTGGTATATGGAGGGACAGAATCGAGGTGAAAACAGGTGACTAGTGGTGTGCCACAAGGTTCAGTGCTGGGACCATTGCTGTTTAATTTGTACGTAAATGACATTATAGGAAATTACTTGAGTGAAAATATTCAGTTGTTTGCTGATGATGTGAAATTAGGTAGAGTAATAGTTAATCAAGGTGATATGGAGAGCTTGCAGGAAGATTTAAATAGGCTGTGTCAGTATGGGCAAAAATTAATGGGTATCAGTTTAATGTAGAGAAATGTAAAGTTATGCATTTTGGGATAAATAGATTACAAGCTGTGTATCACATTGATGGCATTGCACTCTAGAAAATAGATGAAACTAGAGATTTAGGGATGGTGGTAGACAGAGAGTTAAAGTTTAGAGGACATGTTGCTAAGCTAGCCCATAAAATTACTTGGCTATTTAAGAACACATTAACAAGTACAGATAAGGAAGTTGTTATTCCTCTTTATAAGGCCTTGATATGCCCACATCTAGATTACTGTGCTCAAGTCTGGTCCCCTGGGGATGAGGAAGCAGTGGAGAAGATTCCGAGGGGGATGACCAAGATGGTGAGTGGCCTGTGGAATGTTCCCTATGAGGATAGATTGAAGGTGTGTGGATTGTAGCAGTTTGGTTGATAGGAGAAAAAGAGGGGATATGATAGAAACATTATTTTATAGGATAGATGCAGGGGAAGTGTTTCAGCATTTCTCCTGCATCCCTAGAGGGACCAGAACAAGGGGTCATCCCTAGAAGTTGAATAAAGATGTGGTCAGTAGTGGTGTGAGGACTCGATTTTTTGCTTGGAGAGTGGTGAATGAGTGGAATGGGTTGCCCGAGTCAGTGGTGAGTGCTTTGTGTGTTAATGGGTTTAAGGAGAGGTATGATAGATTGTGTGGATAGATTGGGTCTCCTGCAATGAGTCTTCAGACTCCATGGAGGTGCCTGTATTATAATAATCATAATAATTTTGTTCTATTTGCCTCAATCCCACACTAGATTCAAGGAACTGCCATCTGGCTGAATGACTCCTACTCTTGTTGGCTGCTATTCATCTGCTATCATCAGCAGTATCCCATCTGTCTTGTCTACTCTATCCTCTCTGAAAATAACAAATCCATCATATCCCTGTAACTAATTCATCTGCTGTTAGGCAACTTTCATTAATGCCTATAACTTTTGGCAAAGTATAAAAATATAAGTCTCTGAAATGTGTTCCATAGGTTCGGGGCAGAGCAGCAGCTAATTGCATATGGCACAAGGCATGAAAGTTCATCAGTCTGGGACAACTGATATCTAGTAACTTACCACACATTGGCTATTTCCAGTATGTCAGGAATTCTTGGAATACCTCACAAAGAAACAGACTAGCAGAACAGACAAGCGGTTAGAGTCTGGTTAGATGGTGATAGTGGAGTTATTGTGTGCAGAAAGTGTAAGGACAATGAGGATCTAAATCGTGTTTCGGGTGACGAGAGTGATATCGTTAAAGAAAGTCAGAATATAGAAAATAGTGATGTGATAAGGAATTGCAAGGTAGTACCAGATAGGTGCGAGAGCGTCGTTGAAAGTGTAAATGAAGGTAGAAATACAGAACGAATGGATGATTTAAATGATAATGAAAATGGTGAGATAGATGCAAGTAGTGAAATAGCACGGTTGAGCGGAGCGATACACAGAGCAAAGCGGCAACTGGAGCGTATGGAAAAATGTGTACTGAATGTACCGACTAATAAATGGCGAAAGTCTGATACGAAAAATAAGAGAATTCGTAAACATAAATAAAATGAAAGAGTAAGTGCTGCACGGAGATTCACTATTAAGAGGTGTGATAGTTGAGAGTTTGACGAAATCGTACCAACTGAGTGCGAACATAAAGGACATCAGTGAATCTATTTGAGTGCAAAAACAGAGGGTGAAAGAGATGATAATCGTGGCAGGAACAAATGATTTGAAAGAAGACAAAATGGAAATGATAGAGGATGTGAGGGAATTACTTGAGATAGCAAAAGAGAAGAGTGAGAGAGTCAGGATGGTGAGTATTTTGCCATGGTATGACAGTGAAGTGTTTAGAAGGAGGGCCATAATTGCCAATGACTTTATGCGTGGGTTATGCATAGAGAGTGATGTGGAATTTGTGGATGTGTGAAGTGAGTTCGATGGGCGAAAGGATTTATATAAGATGGATGGGTTACATTTGAATGAAGTTGGTGTACGGAGGCTTGAAAAAGTGTTGATGAATGAAGTGGATGTACAGACTCAGGGAAACTAGATTTATTAAAGGGGGGGGGGGGAGTAGATATGCAGGCTTTAGGGAGGCAGTTGAATGTATGAATGAGTATAATATGCCCGAGTAAGGACAACAAATCAGAATGAGATAGTTAGTATAAGGCATCAAAGTAGGGATGGGATGGGACTAACAGGCTTCTGCAATTCATGTACACTAATACCAGGAGTATTAGGAACAAGAAGGAAGAGTTTTTGGCCTTGGTTGGCACTTCCAGCCACAGGTTGTTGGTATTAGTGAAACATGGCTGACAGAAGATGATAAAGCTAGTGGGATTGAATGCGACGGGTATAGCATGTTCAGGAGTGACAGGGAGAATAAAAAGGGGGGGGGAGTGTTATTGATGATAGCTGATGAGTTGCAGCCAAGCAGTATAGAAGTTGAACTGCAGGATAGAGAAAAGAGCACATTTGAGGCTATTTGGTGTGAGATAGAGGCTAGCAGAACAAAATATACAATTGGGTGCTGCTATAGACCAGGCGATGGAATAGATGGTGGGGATAGTATGCATAGGCAAATAGAAGAAATGGGTGGAAGGAGGGTAATTATTATGGATGATTTCAATTATGGTAACATTGACTGGAAAGAAGAGAGGGCACATGGGAGGAAGGAATTGGATGTTATGCGGTTATTAAGGGACAGCTATCTGCGACAGCATGTAGTGGAAAATACTAGGGGGCAGAGAGTGCTTGACCTAGTAATTGCATCTGAGAATGTGACTGTAACAAACATGACCATGTTGCCACCAATTGGTGAGAGTGATCATAAGGTCATGACTTGGGAGGTGGCTAAAGGAGTGGAATTTACAATTAAGATGGTACATGTGGAATGACCGGGCTGGTATGTATGACAAGCTTAGGAGTGTGCTTGGCTCAGTGCCATGGCATGTAAAACTGCAAGGGCTGAATACTGATAGTGCATGGAAGGTGGTTAAGAAGTGTTTGCAGGAGGCAATGGTTGACTGTATACCAAGAGTCCGAATAATAAATCAAGTAGGGGTTAAGTGGATGAATAACACTATTAAGCTTGAGCTGCAAAAAAAGAAACAATTGTGGAGGGAATTTAAGGAGAAAGGTGACCAGCAGGTGCAGGAACAGTATAAAGCTCAGGCCAGGAAGGTAACAAGGGTGGTAAGAAATGCAAAAGCGGATTATGAAAGAAAATTGGCCATGCAGGCTAAAGAGAATCCCAAACAATTTTTTCAATGTGTTGCAAGTAAAAGGAAAAATGTTCATGGCAGAATGATTTTAAAAAATGCTGAGGGTAGGGAGGTAACCAAATCAGTCGATATAGTGGAATTACTGAGCGAGCACTTTGCAAGAGTATATCATCCAGGTGGTGACATTGCAAGAATGGAAGAACCAACAGCTTATACTGGAATTGTGATGAATGAAGTAGAGGCAAATAATCTATTACAGAACCTCAATGTCAATACATGTGTGGGATTGGATGGTATACCAGCTTCTGTCGTACGTGAAGCGGCTAAAGAATTGTCAGTGCCCTTGACCATTTTGTTTAATTTGAGCATCGGGTCTGGGTCAGTCCCAAGGGGGTGGAAAGAGGGGGAAAATAGTTCCGCTGCATAAAGGTGGTTCCAAGGCTGCTGTTGAAAATTACCGGCCAATCAGCATAACAGGAATCGTTATCAAGGTCTTGGAGAAAATAGTAAAGAGGAAAATATTGGATAGATTGGATAGATGAAAATGGAATACTGTATCGGGGACAGCATGGTTTTGTGAAGGATAGGTCATGCCTCAGTAACTTGCTCACGTATTATAACACAGGATCTATTCAGTTCATATAGTCTTGATTATGTTTTCTTCTCCATTCACTTGTTGCATTATCTCTTACAGGTGCAAAGATTTTTCTGAGGATTTTATTTTAAAATATCATTGTCTAATGATTGTTGTATACATTTCTATTTTAACAGTAACTGGTAGAATTCTGGCAGAAAATAAATAATATAGTAGTGAATGATAAGATTTATTGGAATTTCTATTTTAACAGTAATTGGTAGAATTCTGGCAGATAATAAATAATATAGTAGTGAATGATAAGATTTATTGGAAGCATATATTCTAGCGTTGTATTTCTATACTAATTTTATTACCTCATGTTCCGATTTTATTAATTAATGTTCCGAGGTATACGGTCATTTCTATATATGTTTAAATCAGTTTTATCCCGGTTGATTAGTAATCCTAGTTTTTCAGCAGAAGTTTTCTTTATGTTATTCTAATGTCTTCAGCGTTTTCTCCAACTAGGCATATATCACCTGCATATTCTAATATTATTGTGTTATCTTTTACAGTTTCTTGAAAACATTTTTCTAAAGCTAAATTAAGTAGGATGGACAAAAGGACAGCTCCTTGCTTCATTTCATCTTTAATAGCAGAGAGTTCAGATCTAATCCCATTAGCCAATACCATGCTTCAGCTGTCAGTCATGCAAATTTTGATTAAATTTATTATCTTATGAGGTATTCCAAGTTCATTTTATACTCGCCTGAGACCTTTTCTATGAATGCTACCATATCTTCTTCTTTCTCAGCCTTGGTCGGTCCACTACTGGATGAAGGCCTTCCTCCTTTTTTTGACCACTTCTTTCTATCTTTGGTAGTCTTCTTATCATCTAGTCCTTGGCTTTCCTCTGTTTCTTCTTCTGGTTGGTATACAGTTTGTAATCTCCTTGGCCCAGCATTCATCCTCTCTTCTCATTACATGGCTAGCCCACTTCCATTTTCTGGTCTTAATATCAGTTAAAATGTCATTTATTTTGGATGGTAAGTTTTTATTTCTTCCTTATCTCCTTTTTTGTGCAGTAATACTAGGTTGGTGTTGTTCCATTTATCTGGGATTTTTCCTTCTAGACATAGATTGAGAATATTCAGGGCGTAAGGCTATATTATCTCGCTTCCATATTTTGGAATGGTGATGCCATCATTGCCTGGTGCATTGTTGTTTTTCATTTGTTTCAGTGTTTCCTTTAGTTCTTTAATTCTTATAATTGAGGTAAAGTTGAAGGGCATCTCAGTGTTATTAGTTGGTACTTTTGAGTCATATAATTCTCTGTAAAATTCTGTAATTCTGTTGAGTATTTTTTGTCTCCCTAGTGATTGTGCCATCTTTGTTTTTGATAGCAATGATATGTGTTCATCCTGTGGTCATACTCCTTCTTAAAACTTTCATGTTTTTGTTTTTCTTTATTGTTTCTTTGAATTTTTTCTGTATTATATTCACGTATGTCTCTGATCTTATTTTCTTTCTTAAGGTTTTGCAAATTTCTATATATTCTATATTTGAAAGTTTGTTTTGATCTTGTTTCGTATTTCTTCTTTTGTTCAGAAGTTCTATGGTTTAATCCTTTATCTTGATTGTCTTGGTGCTTTGGTGTTGATTGTTTACGTGTGTAGCTGCTCTTGAAATTGTATTAGTTTTCTCCAAATTCTCTTCAAATGGATTAATATCGTCTAACTCCTTTAACAGTTCCATTCGAAACTCTTTTTGTTTGTTTGCAATTGTGTTGCTGTTAATTTGTTTTTGTTAGCAGCAACCAGTTTCCTTCTTTCTTTTCTCAAGTTCAGCTCTTGAAACTGAAACATCTTGGATATGTTTTTTGTTGGTAAGTATACAGTCTATTTCATTTTTTGCTATGCCAGTGCAGCTTTTCCAAGTCTATTTGCATTTGTCTGGTTTTTTAAAGAAAGTATTCATAATGTAAAGTATATTACCTAAGGAAAAATCTGCTAATAAGTTTCCCACTTTCATTTCTATTTCCTAATCCAAATTTGCCTATTGTGTTCCAAAGTATCTCTTGTTTTTCCAATTTTGGCATTGAAGTCCCCTATTATGATCAGATATTGCTCTACTGCTGATTGTAATTAGTCAAAACATTTCAATCTCTTCTTTTTCTGTGTGGGTGGATGTAGGAGCATAGACTTGAATTAATTTTATACCTTTTGTTCATTATAAGCATAAGTGTGATGATTCTGTTGGAAACAATTTTAATTTATTTTATTTAATTCTTATTTAATTATATTATATTTTAATTTAATTTAATATATAATATTTAATTCTTTTATTTTACTTTTTATTCTCATGTTGATTATGAACCCTACTCCACCTGTTGATCTTAGGTCCCCTTCTCCATATGTATAGAGCAGTTTTCCACTTGTGAGTTCTATCAGGTGTTCTCCTTATTCTTTTTGTTTCACTGAGTCCTATAATATCTCAATTTATATTGTTGAGCTCTTCTTCAATCATCACTAGATCTTCCTCTTTCCTAAGGGTTTTGCAGTTATAGTCCCAATCCAAAGTTTATTGTTGATTTTGTCCTTTCCTGGTTGGCATGTTAGCACGAATGCAACCATATGCTTTTCTAAAATCTATAAATAAAATATGAATCTGCTAATTATATTTCCTATTTTTCTCAAGTATCTGCCTTAGTGTAAAAATCTAGTCAACTGTGGACCTACTTCTTTGGAATCATGCTTGATATTTGCCTATATTTTCTTCAGCATATGATAACAATCTTTTTAGTAAAATATTAGATGAAATCTTAGCTTGCAGACATGAGCAATATTTCTTTGTAATTTTTACATTTATTTTTGTTTATATATATTGGTATTAGTGATTCTTCCCATTCTGAAAGAACCTCTTCATTTTTCCATATTAACTTTACAAGTATGTATTTCTATAGTTAATTTGTTATCATATTTGAGTCTGGCTACTATTCCATTTATATACTTTTGTTGTCTCTGAGTTGCTTTTAATGAAGGTTACCACATAAAATCTAAAACATAGCTCCATAAGGATAATATTTTTCTTATTTGGCCTGGACTGACTCAAAGAACAGCTGGTTAAAATCACCTTTAGATCAAAAAATAAGTTTTACGCCTGAAGTGAAACAAAATATAATAGAATCCTTCTGTTCACAGGCATATTAAAACCTATCTCAAGACAGAACAATAGAGAAGGCGGAAGAGATAAGGAATATGGGGGGGGGGAGATAATGATGGTTAAGGACTTAAAATTTCAGAGATCAATTGCTTAAACTGAGGACAGCACAACAGAATGACACTTTGTGATATTTAAAACTGCATGGGATAGTTGAGAAGCTACAATTGAGGTGATATTATCTGGAGATTAGTGATACAATGTGTGTTAATAGCGAGAACATGCTATACAGATTGAAGTTGATAATGGACGAGTAATAAACTTGCATTATAGATATTATGTGTGCTGAGAGAGATTTCATGGTTTCTTCAACTTTGCAAAGTTAGGAATAATCTTAAGATTTCGGCATTTTTCAAGTAAAGATATCCTAGTAACATAGATAATTTTACGATTCTACCCATCTTCTTAATTACTATCTGGTCATCCCAAAAGTAATATAGTTTTTAGCATTAAGTTTTGAAAGGATATAAAAGATAAATCACTTGCTAATTTAATCAAGTATATATATTCTCCAATTAAATCAATAACACTTTTCCAATGTTGTGAAAGCTTCATAATGCCATTTCTACAGAATTCAGGAGGTTTGGAAGCAAAGAAGCCACATAGACTCAATTTCAATGCATCTAATGTATTGTATTGTTTTTCATTAATGAAATGTTGCAAACTTCAAAATAAGTGATAATCTGAAAGTGCAAGATCAGGAAAATATGGAGGCTTTGGAAGCTTTTCCCAGCTGAATTCCTCAATCTTGGTACAGGTGATTCTTGCACTATGAAGAAGTGCGTTATCATAGTGAAAAACAACACCCTTTCAATTGACCAGAGAACACCTATTTTCTTTTAGTTTTTCGTTCAATTGATCAAGTTATTCACAGTATACTTCAGCTGTGATTGTCTGGTTTTGTGGCAAGAGTTCAAAGTGTATAATACCAGGCATATCCTACCAAACGCTTAACAAAACCTTCTGAGGGTGAAGGTCTTGTTTTAGCTGAGGTTTAGCCTGCTCCCCCTCAATGAACCCCTGCCTTCACCACTGATAATAGTCATTTAACAAATACAAGCACATTACAATTTAGATCATAAATTCAATGTTCTTGTCACTAAACAATGCCCATATCCTACTGTTCCAATAAGTGGGTAGTAAGCTTCTCAGTACACCCTTTAACTGAAAGTGAAATTGGAAGTTTATTTTGCACTTGGTTAGACTATAATAAATTTAGTTTAATCCTTTATCCAAGTGTAAGCAAATGAAGTTTGCACCTGAAAATATCTTCAGGACTGAGGTAAGGTGGTGCAACTCCAAGCAAAGGTGGACCAAGCTCTCATCACTCCTTGTCTCAGTATCTCCCATAATGCAAAGCATATCTCCTTGAGGACCTGTATACTGCTATGCATTAAGGGAAGGGCCACTACCCATACCAATTTCGACCTTTATTGAATTAAAATTCAATAAAGGTAGAAGTTAGTATCTCCACGTTTGGGTCTGCCTCCCACTGACAAGACCTCAATAAAGGTCGAAACCGGTCTGGGTAGTGGCCCTTCCCTTAATGCCTAGCAGTATACAAGTCCGCAAGGAGATATGCTTTGCATTATGGGAGATACTAAGACGAGGAGTGACGAGAACTTGGTCCATTTTGCTTGGAGTTGCACCACCTTACTTCAGTTCTGAAGATATTTTCAGGCGCAAACTTTGTTTGCTTACACTTGGATAAAGGATTAAACTAAATTTATGAAAGTGAAATTCTTATTCTATCCAAAGGGCATGAATTTGCTATAGTTCCTAAGAAGATACTTTATTTAGATTTCCTCTTTAATATTGAATGGAATCTGTCCACTCTCTTTGGTGAGGAGGCCAATAAACTTTGTCTGTACGTCTCATCTGTGCGATGGAAGGCCTATAAACATTTCCTTAGCAGAAATGAAAGCTTTACAATCTTTAAGATGCAATGGTCATCTCATTATCACAAAAATAAAGGAAAAACCATGGTAGTTATGAACCCTGCAAATTACAAATGTAAAATATCTCTTTTACTAGATGACAAATCTATTCACTATGAACTGTATCACAACCTCATACAATCAACTCAGAAAATTAAACTCACTGTTAGGTGAAGTTGTAAACTTTGATGGAAATACCATAGATAAACTTATTTTGCTAAAACCTCATGCTTCTATGTTTTGCCAAAGATCTACAAGGAAGGCATTCCTCTTCCTGCTATTGTTGACTTTATAGATTCTCCTACAGCTAAGTTTTTAGCACATTTATTAAAAGCTCATATGGTAATCCCCACTACTTTATAAAAAAATTTCTCAGTTTCTAATGATTCAATGGTCAGTTTTGATAATGAACCCTTTTCACTAACACACCTCTAGATGATATGCTTCATATCCTCTCACAAACCTTTAAACCAGATATAGTGAAATTAGTCAACTTTATCATTCACAATGGTTATTTTCTTTGTTCAAACAGAATCTACAGGCAAGGTGAAGGAATTGCCATGAGAATCCATAAACCCTCGTTCTTCATTTTGCACATGTTATATAGACAACATTTTTGTGATCTGGCCCCATAATGAACATACATTACTTGCTATTTTATATTAATTCATAACATAAAGAATCTAAGATTCATGAATTAATTTCACTATGGAAATAGAAAAAAAAGAAAGCAAATTATCTTTCCTAGACATCCTACTCTACTGCTCATCATTAGGTGAACTAATTACTTCTGTTTATCGAAAACCTACCTTTACTGGATGCTATATTCAACAGCAATCTGCCCACCGTCCCTCTCAGAAGATTGGAATTATTAAAACTTTATTATGCCATGCTCACATTATACACTCTATGGTGCAACAACTATAACAAGAACTTTAAACATCAAATAATATATGAATCTCAATGGCTTCTCAGAGTGAGTCACATAATGTATTTTTGATTCCTATAAGCCTAGCTCAAATAACAAGGAAACTTCTGGAATCTCAGAACCAATTTCTAGAATTGAGCATGGAAGTAGGAAATGCAAGGTACATGATGCTGGACCCTTACTTCATGTAATATATGTCTGTTATATTATCTATAGACTTCCCATCCTTACCCTTCTTTCTTTTCTTTTTTCCCCGAATGCTATTAGAGTATTCGAGGGTTAGGGGCAAATCTTTCTTATTTTGCTATTTCATCTTATGTAGTGGGAGTCTGCCTTCTCACCTAGGTATTTTTCTCACTTAGTAGGCTGAAGTTCCAATCTACTTGATCAATGTGGAATGAACTGGGACAAAACCAGATATGTGAGAAGGGCCTCTGCAACCCTACATTTGCAGAGGCCCTTTGCAGGACTTCACTCCAAAATGCTAAAATGGTTGTGCCTTAAAATACATCCCATGCTACACTGGTTGTTGTGCAGAATAATCAGAACCACATTCAGGTTTAAATAGAGGGTCCTGTTCAAGAAGTATCTAACACATGACTTTACACTGACTTATCCAACACAAGTCAGTGATATTGTGAACAAGGAAAACAGAAGGTATGGGATTTACATAGAGGTATAAAGTTGAGATCTTGGGAATTAAAGAGACTAGATGGAGAAGGTCACTTCAAAAGAGAGGATGGTAAGCTCTTTGTTTATTCAGAAAGCGACTCAAAGCATCATGGGGGAGCTGTGGTACTGAAGATGGTTCAGGCAAGAGTCCTCGTGGTAATTTATGCATCCTGCACAGATAGACCTGATGAAGAGCTAAAACGGAGGGAGATGATAACAAATGATTTCAAGCATAGACTGTGTATGAGAAATGGATGCAAAAAGACTTGAATAAGAATATTTTTCTTTTGAATTCATTTGGCATCATGAAAATTTACTTTTTGGTATGAGACCTAATGTAGAGTGTCAGTGAAACTAAATCATCAAGGGAGGAATGAGAAAAATGTGTGTGAAAGTTCAGCTATGGTATGCAAACGTGATAAAAATGTCTTCAAACATGGTTATGTATGTGGTGAAGGGGTGGAAAAATATGCTTTGTGTTTGGATCTTTTAAGCATATCTGGGGAGAGAAAAGAGAAAGTTCTACAACAAGGCTAAATAGATTGCATATCTAATAATAAGAATAGGCTTAGATGGTAATTTATTATGTCTATACACAAATTATAGGAAAATCAGAAACAAAGAGGTTGAGTTCATTGCTTATTGAATATGATATGGCTGTGATTGGGCACTATCCAGCGGTTGTCGTCTTGCAGATTCCTTCCTTGTAACTTTAATGCATTTTTTCATCATCTGCTACAAATCAGCACGCACATGGATCGGTACATTTGTCGATGAATTTCATGTAATACTGCCAGCGAACTCCCCATGATCTCCAGAAACTACTGCTTGCGGGATCACGACTCTTCCTGTCCTCGAAAAGCTTGCCACAGGAACAAAAATTAAGAGTGAGCCCCTCGAGCCTCAATCTCTGCCTTTTATATCATATCAAAAAAATTCCTGGATCTACTGGTACTGCCCTTATCACCCACGCTTATAGTAGGTTTTGGCAGCGAAACTCATAGTCCGGTGACCTTTGAGACTGTTGTTGATCTTCAGTTTACTAGCCTAATCCTGTCTGAGCTTTTTAGTTACAATTGCTTGTGGTTCTACATTGTTATTTTAACCTTATATTACAAAATTATTACACTACATTAGGTTATATACACTCTTAATTATATGTATTTTATGGCCCATGTAAAATTGATATAGGTGAAAAATATTTCTGTTTTTCACTGCAAGAGATTTTACAGAGATTTTACAGTTACATTGGATGAAGAGTTAGAGGTGCATGAAAATGAGGTTGAAGAGCTGTTGCATAACCTGGATAACAATTTGTCAATAGGGACAGATATTCCATCTGTCCCTATTCACCTGTTTGCTAAAGGAATATTCAGCTGAATTAGCTAGGCCTTTCACATGTTTGTATAACTTGGTCCTAGCTCAGGAACGATACCACAAGAACAGAAGGAAAGTATGACAGTTTCAGTGGACAAGGAAAAACTGGTGCAAAAACTAATGGGCCTAACTACTGACCTCCTATCAGTATCTCTGGTGTGGTAGTGATGATTTTAGAGAAGTTGATAAGAACTCGCATACAGAAAATGGGTAGACAAGCTATACTTTGCAAGGAGCAACATGGGTCTACTAAACGAAGGTCATGTTTTTAGCAATTTGCTCATATTTTATAACAATGTTAGCCGAGTTAGATAAAGGGAATGGATACACTATGATCATGTTGGATTTTGCTAAGACATTTGATAGGATACCATACGAAAGGCTGTTGCATAAACTGGAGAATATGTATTGGAATATAAACTCTTGACTTAGATCAGTGGATGGTTGACAGACAGATATCAAAATGTGATATACGGTGGGCTTGAATCTGCCAGATTTAAGGTGACTAGTGATGTACCTCACGGTTCAGTCCTTGGACCATTATTGCTCAATCTATACATTAATGACATTAGGAAGGGTCTAACAGGCGATGAGCAATTGTCTGCTGATGATGATGGGCAGATAGGCAAGGTAATTAGGAATGCTACTGATATCCAGCACTTAGCAAATGAATTGAAAGGCTGGAAATTTGAGCAAAAGAAATGGCTGTCAGTTTAATGTTAGGAAGTGTAAAGTTATGCACTTTGGTGTGATGAGATTTCCAGTGACACATTATATTAACAGAGTTATGCTACAAGAAACTGATGAGGCTGGGGTACTTGGCATAATGGTGGATGGGAATTTGAAGTTCAGAGGTCACGTAGCAAAAGTTGCAAATACAACTCAGAGGATAATTGCAATGTTGAAGAGAACCTTGACATATGGAGATAAGAAAGTCATTTTGTCTCTTTACAAGGCTTTGATAAGACCACACCTGGATTATTGTGTGTATATTTGGTCTCCCAGATTCCAAGGGGATAACGCTGTGGAAAAGGTACAAAGAAGAGTTACAAATATCATATCCGGATTATGGGATTTTCATTATGAGGACAGATTGAGAGTATGTGGATTACAGACTCTGGCTAAGGGGTTAGAGTTAGAGGGGTGATATGATAGAGGTCTATAAACTTTTGAATGGGTGTTATAGGATATTGTCTGATAATATTTTTCGTTATATGGAAGATGAGAGATGTTAAATCTTGAATGAAGAGATTTCGCTAAGAAATATTTCATTCGGGATTTAACAAGCGTTAACACACCAACAAGAATATACTTGTATATAAGTAGAACTGTAAATTACTGGAAAGCCTTAAAGATATTGTATCTTGACATTGAGTGATTCTATGTAAAGGAATATTACCTATCTTTCTATATTTAACAAGGGAAGAATAATTTGTGAAATATATGTTAGCGTGTAAAATTATGAGCTAAAGGTATGCAAGCGAGACGCTCGGAACAGCAGCAGAGCCTACGGCAGTCACGTATGCACAGAGCATGTTGCGTGCGCGAGCTTCCCGGAAGACGCTAAGAGAGAAGACCGGAACCGCATGCAGAAGAATGGTGACAGGTTAAAAGGTGTGACGCAGAAGAGGTGCCGCTAAAGGTGTAATATAAAAAGGCTTGGCTCCCCCGGTTTGGGACTTTTTTCTCTTGGATTCTAGTTCTTCCTCATGCTCTCCTGTTCAGAATCGGCGCTCATCACTCGAGGGCCCCAGCCCGAGTTGTTCCTGGAGATGTGAAGGTGAACCCGGCCAACGAAACAATGTCTCGACAGAGATAAGCAGTCAAGTAACGAGCGAGGTGTGAGGCATTTCTTCAGCATACAAAGGAAATCCCGCAAGCTGACCGTCATGCTAGACCACCTGGACCAACTCAAGCAGAGCTGTTTGTCGTCCACATCGGAGAGGATAAATCACGATATCGAACTCCAAACCAGGCCTAGGTGAGACGATCGTCAGGATAAAGAATAAGTAAGCTGTAAAGGGAATTGAAGATTGAGGGACAGACCTAAAAAAGTCTTAAAGATCCGGTCATGTAAAAACCTTAGTCTCTTTTGTTGTGGAAGAAAGAATTATTGTATAATAGTGAACAGGAACATTCATTAGTAGAGCTCATATTATGTAAGAGGCAGGACTTTAGTATTTAGTCTAATAGCAAAGTGTTACAGCTCCAGGAACATAATCTAATGTATTGTAAATGTCAATCATGTTTACTATGTCACAGTATAATCGTACTCGAAGTTAATTGAATTAATGCCTGGAAGGAATTGTAGAACAAAGAATACAAAGGGACAATTAATTGATTTGACAGCAGTGTCTTATGACAAGATTCAGCTATACAAATTATAGTTTGTTATATTAAGTTCTGTAAATTAAGAAAGTGATTATCTTAGCTGAATGTATATTTGATGAAAGTGTATTGCATAAGTTTTAATAAATTATTGTTATTATTATTGTTCCGGGAAACTCCAAGGAGTCGACAGACTCATCGAGGGAGGCCCTAACATCATGTCTGGAACAACTATTCAACATTCACACAGTATCTATCATATCTTGCCTTGAACTCATTCATGGTCGTAGCACCCACAACAGACTCTGGAAGCTTATTCCACTCATTCACCACTCTCCAAGTAAAAAACCTAGCTCTAACGCCCTTGTCAACCACGCTCTTGCCCAGCTTCCATGCATGGCCCCTAGTCTTCCCACCACCAGTCATATTTTCAAAAATATCTTCTGGATCAATCTTATAAAAACCCTTCAGTAATTTGAATGTCTCAATCATATCACCCCTCCTTCGCCTATCGTCCAATTTCTGCAACCCACAAATCTTCAACCTATTCTCATAAGGTTCATTCCACAGACCTGCTATCATCTTGGTCACTCGTCTCTGGACCCTCTCCACTTCCTCCCCCATCACGAAGAAACCCAGGTGCCCATAACTGGGCACAGAAGTCCAGATGGGGTCTTATCAAGGCTCGATACAGAGGAACAACAACTTGTTTGTCTCTGCATGTTAAAGTATTTTTCAGAAGCCAAGTGATTTGGTGAGCTGTTTTAGTCACTTTTGCAATGTGCCCCCTAAACTTCAACTCCCTATCCACCAACACTCCCAAATCCCTGGTCTCATCAATCTCCTGGAGTACGGTTCCACCAATGCGATATACTGCTGCTATTCTTTTCACCCCAAAGTGCATAACCTTACACCCATTTTTCCTAGCCCAGTCCTCCACACTATCCAAATCATCCTGTAAAATTTTGACATCCTGTGCACTCACAATTGCTCTACCCAACTTTGCATCATCAGCAAACAAGTGAACACTTCCTCTCAAATCCTTTCCAATATCATTGATGAACAAATTGAAAAGCAGTGGTCCAAGAACAGAGCCCTGCGGCACTCCACTAGTCACAAGACGTCTTTTTGACTCCACTCCTGAATAAACCACTCTCTGGTATCTCTCCTTCAACCACCCTCCTATCCATCTCACCAACCCTATATCCATCCCCATCTGCTCCAGTTTACTGATTAGGGTTCCATGTGGTATCCTATCAAAGGCCTTGGCAAGGTCCAGTAGTATCACTGTAAACCCACTACCCCTATCCAGTTCAGCCGTCACTGTGTTATAAAATGTGAGCAAATTACTGAGGCATGATCTACCCTTCATAAAACCATGTTGTCCCCCATACAATATCCCATTTTCATCTATCCAATCCTGTATTCTTTTCTTGACTAATTTCTCTAAGACCTTGACAATGATTCCTGATATGCTAATCGGTCGGTAATTTACAACAGCAGTCTTGGAACCACCTTTATGCAGTGGAACTATTTTCCCCTCCTTCCACCTGCTCGGGACTAACCCAGACCCGAGACTCAAATTAAACAAGATGGTCAAGGGTACTGACAATTCTTTAGCTGCTTCTCATACTACACGAGCTGGTATGCCATCCAATCCCACAGATGTATTGACATTGAGGTTATGCAATAGACTACTCACCTCCACTTCATTCACCACAATTCCCGTATAATCTACTGGTTTATTCGTTTCTGCAATGTCACCACAAATGAACCTTTGTACCTTTTACCTAACTAGTTGCCTGATAAATGAATCCAATGCACCACTTATTAATTAGAACCTGAGCGGAATTTAATTGTTTAATGGAGACCACGACTGCAAACTAGAGTTGGTACAGGAAATTTAGCTAATTTGAACTAAGTATTTTAATAGAACGATTAACCGTGTGTCTGTCTGAGAGTTAACTCCTTGATTAAGAAGCTTTTCTAATATAAGGGTTCTGGATGGCGCAGCAATAACAAATAAATTTTCCAGAATCTAACGAGGAGGTAACTCCAGATATTTTGTAACAAGGGAATTGGTTCTAACCAAAGGCAATCCCCCTTGCTAATTTAATTCGCACACATAATCAATCTAAGTGACGGCCATAGTGCACAAAGGAGATTAAGTACTGAGTAGGCATACAAAGAGAGGTATAAGTAGTGTTTCCATTACAACTAAGGAAGTACAATTTAAGGATAATTACAGAACAAGAATTCAGATACCTCATATCACATGTACATTAGATAATACAAAAGAAAATATAAAGTAATACATGTAACAGAGAGAAATGGGGGGACAAGTTAAGTTTGTTCACAGTCAAGAAAGGGGTAAGAGCTAGGTTTTTCTCTGAGATAGCACTGAGTGAGTGGAATAGGGATAGTGAGTGCATCTTGCGTGAATGAATTTAAGAGAGGGTATGACAGATGGTTTGGTTGATTTATAGCCTCCCTCAATAATTCCTCGACTCCCTGGAGATCTCGGATAATAATGATAATAAACATACAGATTGTTTTGGACTGCCTAGGAGAGATGTACTTTACACCTTAGGGGACTTCAATGTGGGATAGAGTATGAGAGTTAGGGCCTGAGTATGGCATGTTTGGTCTGGGTGAACCTGTGGTGAAAGACTTTGGGAATTTACCTATGCTGACAGATTAGTTATTGCCAATATCTTCTTTCAGAAACACCCACAATGGACCTATATTTCGACATCCAACAATGACAGGTCAAGACACCAGATTGATTACATCCTTGCTCCTCCACCATTGGAGGAGCCAGGATATAATCAATCTGGTGTCTTGCACAAGTATTCACATCTGATGTGAATACTTCTACTCAAGTAGACCATGGTACAGATCATCAGTTAGTAAGAACCAAAGTAAGACTGAGTCCTCCAAGTCAAGCCTGTTTCATCACTACACTGGATATCAGAATAATCCCTACTGGGTTCATAGAAGAAACATCAGCTCGGGTGGATGATCTTTTGTAGACTAGTGAGAAGAACTCATCTGAAATGCTCTGGGAAGGAGTCAAGGTTATAATACAGGATACAGTCAAGAAGTATCTAGGCCCACTTAAAAGACCAAGAGACCCATTGATATCAGATTCAATATGGATCTAATTGAACAAAGGCCATTTGGAGAAACAAAGAGAGACAGGAACTGAAGAATATAAGAGATTACATAGATAAGTCAGAAGAGCCATCAGGCAGGACAAGAAAAATTTTGATCTAGGCATGAGGTTGAAAAAGCAGTTAAACAGTTTAACAACAATAATGCCCCAGGGGATGGAAGGATAAGAGTTTCACTGATTAATGTGATTGATTACAAGGATATGGGGGGAGAGAAAGAAAGAAAGAAAGGGGGGGGGGGTTATAGCCCAGAGACTGGAAGAAGTCGGTTTTCATACCACTATACAAGAAGGGAGGATTGCAAGAACTACAGAAGTATTAGTTTAAT
This sequence comes from Typopeltis vanoorti, assembly GCF_054136105.1. NCBI lineage: Eukaryota > Metazoa > Arthropoda > Arachnida > Uropygi > Thelyphonidae > Typopeltis > Typopeltis vanoorti. Next base: position 96,350,562 of record NC_143554.1, read on the forward strand.
CTCTCATGTAAGGAAGATTTTATTAAAGATCATTCTAAATAGGACTTAGGCCAAAGTAGAGGTGGAGATGTCTGAAGAACAAGTTTTAGGTAAGGTAAGGGTACCAGAGATCAGATCCTTTGTCTGAGACAGATCATTGAAAGGTATAAAGAATTTACACTCCTTATCATAATGTGTTTCATAGACTATTCCAAAGCCTCTGAATGTGTTCAGCATGTGAAACTATGGGAAATAATGAAAACAATGGGTTTTCCTCAACATATTATTGGGTTGATAGTTAACTTGTATATAGTGAGCAAGAAGCCATGGAAGAAGAGGTGTTGGATTAACTGATTGGCTTCAGGTTGGAAAGGAAATTAGGCAAGGATGCCTACTTTCTTCTGACTTGTTTCGTTTCCATGCTCTGAGACATGCTGTGATGACACAGTACTCCTTTGTAATGAGAAGGAAGAACTAGAACAAATTCTACAACAAAATTAATGAAATCGGTAAGAACAGAGAACTTCAGCTCAATCCTAGTAAGACAAAGATCATGGTTCTCAAAGGAAATACAGACAGGGATCCTCCTGAGAAACATGTATACCTTAATGGAGAAAGAATTGAGAAAGCCAGTGAGTTTGAGTACCTGGGATCTATTATTAATGTGAAGAATTGCTGTTCAGAAGACATCACAGAAGAATATTAGGAATGGCTAAAACAACAGTCAGAAACTTGTCTAAAATCTGGAAGGATGGAACTATTTCCACAGGAACTAAAGTTGAGGATTCTGGATGTGACTGTCTTTCTGACAGTAACTCAAAGAAGTTTTATAGAAAAATGATTGCTGCTTTTGAGATGTGACATTACAGAAAGCTGTTGAGGATATCATACAGTGAAAAACAAACAAATGGATGGAAGAACTTGAAGGCTCTTTAAGGATACTGACAGAAGAAAGTTGAAATACTTTGGACACATTGAAAGGATGGAAGGAGGATGGTAAAGTTCCTTGAAAAAGGGGGACAGGGTTAGACTGTCAATGAGATGGATGGATGATGTGTCTGGAGTGACCATATGGCATCTGTTGATGTCCAATGAATAGATTGATGGAGTGGCTACATTAATTCCATTCAACAAACTATCTGCATGGTTCCTACCTTCTAAAGATAAATGCTCCTTTCTGGCTCTTCCTGGTGTCTACCAAGTTTCATGTGTCTGTCACCTTTCTTACTTACAAACTGGATGTTTAGTGAAGAAAGAATGTAAGAACACCAGTCTTATATGTCTTATATCATCAATGGGAAATCTGAGAAATCTGGCCTTGCACAACATGGAATAGATACCAACCAAATATCTTACAGACTGAAACATGCTCACTCCATTGCTATCACCATAAGCTTGAACGTTTAAAAAAAATGTCGAAGCCTTACTCTATCAATGTGTTTAGGCTTAAGTGCTGGTAGAACATCATATTGGATGTTTAATGGAATGTTGACAGCACTAAGAAAGGATTAAAGATTGTTTTTAATTCTTCCAATATTTCATCTCAGTCATGAGACATCTTCAGGAAGTACAACTAACACATTTTAATGCATGCACAAAGACAACACAATACTCAATGAAACATGTGGCAGTGACTCTAAAAGTCCTATAGAGGTGGTGCAACCCTCTGTGTGCATATATAGGAGGCCTAGGATGTAATTTGGACCCCCCCCCCCTACGATTAATGTTTCCCAAATTCTGTGAAGTTTTCTGCATCTGTATGTGTTCAAAATTCAGTTGATTTCTGAGTGCCACTGCAGATCCCCAAAACAGTCTTTCTTCTTTAAATTTACTGTGATGGAGTATGGTGATTTTCTTCCAGAGGATCCTGTAAGTGAATGATATCCAATACATGGTCCACGAGACCAGTTACAGGATAGGATAATTATTATTATTACGGGTATCTCCATGGTGTTAGTAGACTCATCACGGGAGACTCAAACTATCAAAACAATATCTATCATATCTCTTCTTGAATTCATTTACAGACGAAGAACTCACAACTGAGATAGGCAATGCATTCCACTCATTCACCACCCTTCAGGCGAAAAACCTTGTTCTCACACCCTTGTTAACCACACTTTTCCTTAATTTCCAGGGATGACCTCTTGTTCTTCCATCACTATCACACAGCTGAAACATTTCCCCTGCATCAATCTTATAAAAACCTTTTAGTAATTTAAATGGAGAGGTCCTCTAGTAGGATGGAGGAGATTGAAACTTTTGTCTTGTCGATGGAGTGACCTACAACAGGAGCATGCAGACAGCAAAGATGCTGATGAGCCTATAGGTGAGCCTCCCAAGAGTAGAAGAGAAAAGCGAAAGAATAATGAAATAATAATAATAGAATAGTTTACAACTACTACTATGGCCAAACAGGTTGGACTGCCAACCTCAGAACTACTGAATATAACTATATCCATTTCCACCACTACAGCCACTCAGAACTTGCTGACCATGCTCTGGACACTCATCATAGAATATACTGGAAGAAAGCCACTCTGCTCCATTGCAGCAAATATAAATACAAAATATTTTTCCTTGAACCTCCTTCTGACTTAAATTACCATAAATTTGGGAAGCTCTTAATCTTCTGTATTTTAGTCTATTGGGGGGGGGGACACTATTTAGGACTACTCTCAGTGGGCATGCTTCAGCTTCATTACTTAGTGTAATGTGTGTATACACATATCTTATTCCCTGATTATATCAATTTGACTTTGCCGAAATATTGAAGTATTAATTAAATTTATTTTATTTAATATATTAGTCTATGTTGCAATTTTCTTAAAAAATGCAGTTACTATTCATAACTGCATTTTTTTAAGAAAGCCTTACCACCAGAATGATTGTCTACTTTAATAGGTTTACACATAATGCAAAATGACTAATGCCTATAAATGTGATGTGGTCATAACCACATCACATTTATTCTTGTTATTGGCTTGCTCACTGGACTAGCCACACCTCCAGCTCCTTCAGGATGGCAGACTGTTGAAATACTTGAAGCTGGGCAGTCAAGATGGCATGTTGGCTAAATGTACTACAAAGTGTCATCTCAGCACTATGGATGCAGTTTCAGAAGAAAGGAACTATTACAAGAATTGGCCAAGGTTGCATTAGAGCTACAATGCCCAGAACAGACCACTATCTGGCTATAATCCCTATGATATCCTGTCACCAACTATCTCTTAAGGTTGTTGTTGTGGCCACAGGTGAAAACATTTCCTAATGTGTTAAGAATGTTCAATTGAAGGAAGCTAGTGGTGTCTATTCCATTAACCACAAACCTTCACAAAATTCAAAATTATATATTTAGTTTAATCCTTTATCCAAGTATCTTCAGGACTAGGGCAACTCGTGGCAAAGGTGGACTAAGTTCTGATTACTTTCCTTAGTATCCCATAATGCAAAGCACATCTCCTTGCAGACATGTATAATGCTATGCATTATGGGTAGTGATACTAAGGAAAGTGATCAGAACTTAGTCCACCTTTGCCATGAGTTGCCTTAGTCCTGAAGATACTTCAGGCACAAACTTTGTTTACTTACACTTGGATAAAGGATTAAACTAAATATATAATTTATAGTCTAACCAAGTGGGAAAAAACTTCCAACATCACAAAACTCATCAGAACTAGTGCCATGAACATGTGACTCCCAATCCCTGACAAAAAGGATGCAAGTTCTGTTCTCTGAGTCTCATTTTAGCCTACAAACACTAGCATTGTTTAATCTGGGAGAATGAGTAATGTGGCACCATCCCTCCAATATCAGAGAAAAGGACACTTACTTTGGAGACAGTGTTCTCATGTGGAATGGAATAATGATCAATGGCCACTTCCTTCTTCATGCTTTTGATAGGGATACTGTAACTGTGTAGAGGTACCAAGAACAGATCCTTGAAATCTATGTGCAACTTTGTAGGGGTGTGGTTGGCCCAGATTTTCTTTTATGCATGGCAGTGCCACTGCCATGCATAGAGTTGAAGCAGTGAAGGGGTATCTTGAAAATGAAGATATCCAACAATTGCTGTGGTTAACATGATCCCAATACTTAAATCTGATAGAACAAATGTAACATTCCATGCTAACAGCCTGCCTCAGTCACTTGGTAAGATAGTCTGCTGTGGTGGAAGAATGAGATTTATTAAGTTAAGAGGATAATAAATCCCTCATTATTTTAAAGCCAGATACGAAACTCGGAGATCGAAATCTAAGAGTTTCATGCCGAAGAACTATCGGCGAGTCAAGCGTAAGTCAACACCTGGGTAGTACAACACTAGGGCAACTCGGAGCAAAGGTGAAGCAAGCTCCATCACTATCCTTAATAGGGTACACCGTTCTGGCAATTCATATAGTAGGGGTATGTAAGTTCGTTTCACTTAAACCTTCATATTAACCAGGTCTACCTACTCACTGATGAGACCTCAATAAAGGTCAAAACCTGTCTGGATAGTGACTTCTCCTCATAACGTAAAACAGTAATACATCTCCTAGGAGCAGCGTTTTACATTATGAGAAAATATTAAGGATAGTGATGGAGCTTGCTCCACCTTTGCTCTGAGGTGCCCTGGTGTTGTACTACCCAGGTGTTGACTTGTGCTTGGACTCGCCGATAGTTCTTCGGCATGAAACTCTTAGATTTCGATCTCCGAGTTTCGTATACGGCTTTAAAATAATGAGGGATTTATTATCCCCTTAACTTAATTTATGCTGCCGGAAAAAAATAGTCTCTTGGCTCTTTAATGAGATTTATTGTCATAGAATATAGACACTCTTATATCATGGTCCACTACTATCAGAGGGGATCGGATACTGTATTAGCAATATGTGACCATATTTTCAAGTACACTGTCAAATCTGTAATATGATTTTTTTTTTTGGTAATAATTCTTATACACCCCTATGTAATGTCCCTTATACCTGCTCCTCATTTCATTGTTATTCTACTGTACACTTCATTTTCTAAGTGTTTTGTCAATTGCTGAGCAGTGAAAATGTTCACCTAGATATTGAACAAATAAAGACTTAGCTGGCCACGTGAAACTTTGATGACCAAACTGTATTCTAATTGTATTATCTGAATACCTCATAACACTATAATGATACAACATAATAATGTTGGCTTGGACACTACTTGGTTTTCAAAGTTCCGCTGTTAGGATCTGGTAAATAGTGAAAGTATATTGGAACAGCCTAATACCATTACCAACATGAAGAGTCAAGGAAAAAACAGGTGTGGATAGCAGAAGAATTACATAAACACCATGTTGATAATACTGATGGTATTACTGAGACAAAAAACAAAAATAGCTAGAGTAGTTATAGTACTTGATACTGAACATGAATATAAATTTTATGAATGGAAGAAAGTTTCAAGAAGAGCAATGCAGACAATTTCAAAATGAGAAATTGTATGAGTACAATGAGATTTATTTGTGCCTATGTTTCAACCAAAGGTATCATTTGAATTAATAGAAAGGCAACTGATGCAAATAAAAAAATGAAAAGCTGATTCCTGTTGGAGCTCTGAACAGTACTTGATGTTTGGAATTAAGGCCCAAGTAATTAAACTATGTATTTAAAAGTGCATTACCTATAAACTACATTGTTCTCTTGTCTTGTCTGTCAGTTTTGCAAGATGAAAAACCTAAAGTTTAAGTTTCTGGGAAGAAAAATCCTGCCACTTCCATTTGAGACTGGCAGCTAACTGCCTTTTAGCTTTAGATAATCTAGAATGCAATAAAAACAACATTAAGGTTCTTTGCATCCAAGATGGGGTTTGAACACAGGTCATTCTAACCAAATGGCAATGATTCTGGTTAGGCTATGAAGATTCTCCCAAACAACATAGCAGAAAATCTCATTCTCATTTTCCTTTCTCCTCTTTTACCTTGCAGTGTCGAGGTTTTATTGATCATCGGACCTCCACCGTTCTTAGGATAAGGTGGTCAGCCCTATGCCCCAGTTTATCCTGTGTCCATAGTGGCGTTGAGCTCTCAAGGCCGGTTTGCCTGCTTTGTGGGATGAAAACCCCAGAAAAACTGAGGAGAAAAACCCTACTGTCCATGCCCATGACCAGCTAACTTGGCTATAGCTGAGAAAGATCCTTAAGGTCCTCATGTCAGCGACAGGAATCGAACCTAGGACACTCCTTTCCCAGGCATATGGTTGCGAGGTGCATAGCCACTTGGCTAACCATGCAGTCTTAGCAGAAAATGTATACAAGAAATATTAGAATGTTTTGGGGAAAATTCAGAGAAGATAGTAAGAAATCCAGTAGTACCTACTAGATTTCTGCTCATGAAATAGACTAAACATTTAATTAACACACTTTATTCTAACATAAAGATAGAGAGAATACAGGGAATTTAAAAGAGAAGTGATTACTACTTAGTTTCAAGTATTATACTGAAAAAGAAAATATGCGTGAAAGTTTTAAAAAAGAATTACAGTTGAACAACTTTCATACGTGAACTGCAGACTCATCATCATCAAATTCCTGACATGTACCCTCAAGGAATGTACAGGATATGATAGTACTGCATGAAAAATTTACATCATTACTAACTTCCTATCTACAATTTTCCTCCAAATCAGTCTGTTACTTGTCAAGACTCCAGCATTATCAGATCTTATACTTGTACCGTATCAATCCACCTATATCTTGGTCTTCCTCTGGGTTTGTTTTCCTGCCAACCTGGCAGAGAATACTTGTTCTGCTAATCTTTCCTCGCCCATTCTGTTTAAGTGACCATACTGCCTGAGATCAGCTCTATTAACGCATTCCTGAATGCTGACAACTTGTCAAGACTCCAACATTATCAGATCTTATATTTCTATCATCTAAGGCACTTTGTACCGTATCAATCCACCTATATCTTGGTCTTCCTCTGGGTTTGTTTTCCTGCCAACCTGGCAGAGAACACTTGTTCTGCTAATCTTTCCTTGCCCATTCTGTTTAAGTGACCATACCACCTGAGATTAGCTCTACTAACACATTCCTGAATGCTGACCATGTCAAGTTCTTTCCTAATATCCTCGTTTTTAATATGATATTGCCATTGATGCCTGTTCACGCCTATAATCTTTCTCAGAACTCTCATATCTGCAGTCTCTAGTCTTTGGTCAAGTGTTTTACTTCTGACCCAGCTCTCAGATCCATAAGTTAAAACTAGTTTGAACACTGTCTTATATACAGCTAATTTAGTGTTCTCACTAATTTCTCTCTTATTCCATACTGCAGACTCAAATAATATAAATCTTACTGGGGAATAAATGAAAAACTTTGAAATCAAGAACCAAACCTCAGAGGTTGAATGGAAAAATCTGAAACAAGCACTGAATAATTCAACATAGAAAGCATACAGTGAAGTTATCTGCAAATAAAAAAAAATCTTAACTTCATGGTGTACAAAGACTGTTAAAGAAGCACTCTATGAAACATAGAAATTGGCTAGCAAAAAAGTATGTGCTTGTAGAACTTGTAAAGAAAAATTTATGTACATAAATAGCTTAACAAAAATCATGGGAAGATTTTTGGAAAGATATAGAAAAGAATATCATGAAGATAGGAAAATGATTTGGAGTTTACTAAAGCTTAAAAATGGAAGATAGAATCAAAGCATTTTCCTATCTTCATTATATTCATTTATATCACCTTTATGAAAGGTGATAAAAATTGTGATAAACACCTCTGTGTTCATTTTTTATATCTTGAGGCAGTAGATGAAGTTCATCATTTGGCCTGAAACTACAATCATTGTGCTTATTAGAAGCCTGAAGTGCCTTAAAAAATTTCTTGTTTGGTTTCTAGAGTACAGTTGTCAAATTATTTATCCCTAATCCCCAACCAACCATAGTCATAATATGCTATATGTTTGCAGCCTTGCCATGGATGGAATTCACATAAAAACATTCTAGATATCTGAAGCAATTATCTAGAAAAATTATTAAATGAGGTAGCAAGCACTTTAACTGTGATAGAAAATTATCAAAAGAAATGCAATCATGGGTATATTTCAATATTGGAGTTAGAAGAAACCATCAAATGTGAAATAGATGATATTCAACTTAAAATGTTTAAACATGGAGGTATAAAAGTTTTACAGTAGTTAAACTGCACAAATAATTTAATAAGTTGATTAGAGCCTAAATCTTAGATAACTGCAAAAGAGCTTTCAATTTATAAAAAGGGATAAACAGTAATAATTAAAGAGGGATTCTCTTACTGAATATTTCAGGAAAGAGCTATGCAAGCATGGACTGAGAAAAGGCTAAAAATTGTTCAGGGAAAACTGCTTTAAGACCAAATTGGATCTAGATAAAATAAATGTTGCAAAGATCAGATTTTTATTTTAAGACAAATGGTTGAGAAATCTCTGAAATATAGTAAGGATCTCTATTTACATTTTATTGATCTTACAAATGCTAAAGTACCAAGGATAAAATTATTCAAAATGTTAAAACTTTATTGTGTAAAAAGTCTTGTTAGGTTTATATGTTGATTATTCATATTGGTATTTTTAATAAGAATATTATGCAGAAGATATGCTACTTAAATCTTTAATTAATTACCTCCAATATTTTAATAAAGTCAAATTGTTGTCATCAGGGAACAATATGTGCACACAGAGGTTATACTGGGTAAGTGAGACTGAAGCAGAGCAAACAAAGGTAGGTCAAAAATCCTAAATCGTATTACCTAGTAGGTAAGCTAGACTGGGTGTTCTTAGGTATTGGGCTGAAGATCTGAGGGTGAGTATTTCCCATGTTTGAAGCAGTTTCATGTATCTAACTGATACATGAAACTGCTTCAGATCAGATTTTTATTTTAAGACAAATGGTTGAGAAATCGCTGAAATATAGTAAGGATCTCTATTTACATTTTATTGATCTTACGTATCTAAATGATACATGAAACTGCTTCATGTATCAGTTAGATACATGAAGTATCTGGCTTCCTTAGATATTCTTATGTATCTTCTAGTATTTTGTGTTGGCATTTTTTCCAAAATGTCTTGTGGCCAGTGATGTCCAAAGTGTGGTGTGCAAATTCTAAGTGGCCGTAATGGTAGAACTGGATGATGTCCTTTGCTTAGAGGTCTTGTCCTCTGCTATTACCCTGCCTGGCCATAGTGGGGTGCTTACAACTGCAGAATAACTTGCTATAAACCAAGCAGGTCTACCTATGTAGATGCCAATTTTTTGCATGATCTGGAAGTGGTTATATATTTTTTTTAGGATTTTGGTATGGGATTGTGGTAGACCTAGTATAGTGTATGTTTATCAGGTGGTGGCTATGGGTGTTGATATTTTCTTGATTTGGTGGCGATTGTAACTGTTGGCTGAGATGGTGTTATGAATGTGGTCAAGTTCAGGTGAGTGCATTATTATCTGAACAAATCAGTTTTGTTCTGTTTTTATAATTCCATACTGTTGGGTAAGGGAGTGGTGTGATTGTTAGTGACTATATCTACTGGTGTGTAAACAGAAAATGTATGGTAAACAGAAAATGCCAAGGTTCCAACAGGTTAGTGTGCAATCAAGGTAACTAGAAAGAGCAGACTGTCATTTTCTTTTTGTATACTTTTGTAATCTAAAAAAAAATGCATCAATTTTGATGCATTTGTTGTTTAGATGTGCTAGAAAAGTGTTGAAAGCATATGGGCAGGCAAACAGAAAATGCATAGTGTAGCAGCCAAAGAACAGGTCTATGTGAGGTAGAGTTTAGATTTTTCTCTTTAAAGGTCTCCATGAAGTAGTTAGCTAGGGAAGAAAGCAGAGGGGCTCATGGTTGTCTCTGCTGTTTGTTTATAGAATTTACCCTTACCAAATGAAAGAGTCAAGGTCTCTTTAAATAGAATACTGGTGAGCAGAGAAGAGACACCAAGAATGAGAATTATCATCATCAAATTCCTGCCATGTACCCTCAAGGGGTGTACAGGATATGACAGTACTACATGAAAAAATTACATCATTACTAACTTCCTATCTACAATTTTCCTCCAAATCAGTCTGTTACTTGTCAAGACTCCAACATTATCAGATCTTATATTTCTATCGTCTAAGGCACTTTGTACCGTATCAATCCACCTATATCTTGGTCTTCCTTTGGGTCGTTTTCCTGCCAACCTGGCAGAGAACACTTGTTTTGCTAATCTTTCCTCTCCCATTCTATTTAAGTGACCATACCATCTGAGATTAGCTCTGCTAACGCATTCCTGGATGCTGACAATGTCAAGTTCTTTCCTAATATCCTCATTTTTAATATGATATTGCCATTGATGCCATCTGTTCACGCCTCTAATCTCTCTCAGGACTCTCATATCTGCGGTCTCTAGTCTTTGGTCAAGTGTTTTACTTCTGACCCAGCTCTCAGATCCATAAGTTCAAATTGGTTTGAACACAGTCTTGTATACAGCTAATTTAGTGTTCCGACTAATTTCTTTCTTATTCCATATGAATTTATTCAATTGACTTCCCACGATACCAGCTTTGCTGATTCTGTTGTCTATTTCTATATTTAGTTTACCATCTTCAGTAAAAATTGTGCCTAAGTAGCTGAAATGTTTTACATGTTCCACAGGTTCTCCATTCACAACACAGTTGACATTTTCAATGATTCTGCCTATTTTCATTGTCTTTGTCTTTTTATTGCTGACCTTCATACCATATCTATTACAACAGCTATTCAATTTAGTCAGAGAATCTTGCAGACTTGTAGTGGATTTATTTAGAAGTATAACATCATCCGCATAAAGCAAAGAGCTGACATTAACATCTCCAATTTTGATATCAGGTTTAATACCACATTCCTTCATAATGTGATCCATATAGATAATGAATAACAGAGGGGATAATGTACATCCTTGTCTCACACCAGATTTAACATTAAACCATCTTCCTGTACTTCCTTCAATTCTAACTGCTGACTCACAACTCAAATAAAGACTAAGTATTGCTTGATATAATGCCCCATTGACACCATATAACTGCAGCGTATTGAATAGCTTCTCTCTTGGCACCTTGTCATATGCCTTTTCCAAATCGACAAAACTTAAATACAGATCTTTGTTATATTCCCATGCTTTCTCGACTATTTGTAGTAAAGTGAAGATCTGATCCTGACAGCCTCTATTTGGCCTGAATCCAGCTTGTTCTTCACCCAGCTTTTCTTCCACAATTCTTCTCAACCGTTTCTCAAGTATACTTGCATAGATCTTGCCAGGAACACTCAGTAGGGAAATATCTCTGTAATTCTCACATTCAGTTTTATTTCCCTTTTTATATATGGGTACTATGAAAGCTCTACTCCAATCATCGGGAATTCGTCCCTCTGTCCAGGCTTTCTGAACTATGCAGTGCAGCCACTGTAAGACTTTCATACCACCATACTTCAGCATTTCTGGTCGAATATCATCTACTCCTGCTGCCTTTCCACATTTCAAGCCTTTGATGGCTTTTTCTACTTCAAGTATGGATATGTATTCCTGACTGCATGCCTGGTCAGTGTTTTTTATCACTGTGCTGTCATCACTGCTTGTTTCATTTAGCAGTTTTTCAAAGTAATTACTCCATACTTCAAGGATATCTTTTTCTCCTGTTTTCATTTCACCTTTATCATCTCTAATTCCTTTTACAGCACTCTTTCCTCCATTCCTAAGCTTCTTCAACAACCTCCAGAATATTTTGCCACCTTCTTGATATTTATTTTCTATATTCTTGCCAAAGTCCTCCCATGACTTTTGTTTAGCTAGTTTTACACACTGTTTAGCTTTCTTACATTTGTCTCTGTATTCTGTAAGAGTAAAAGCTGACTTATTTGCCAGGAACTTTTGATATGCTTTCTTCTTTTCCTTCACTGCCTCTTTAACTTCCTGTGTCCACCAGGGAGTTCTGATTTTTTTATCTTTGCACACAACCTCACCACATGCCTCTCTGGCAGAATCAATCAATGTTTCCTTCAGAGTTTGCCACTGAATCTCCAAGGTTTGATTCCTGTTCTCAAACTCTTTCATTTTGTTTTCAATAATATTTCTGTATTTTAGTCTACAGTTTACATCTGAGAGCTGCTCAACTTTTATTCGCTTTAAAACTTTCTTACATGTTATTCTTTTCAATATGAAATTCAATTTTATCCTGCTCAAGACTAAATAGTGATCACTTCCAATTTCAAATCCTCTGTACACTCTGGTGTCCTGCACCAGGGAGAAAACATCACTATCAACAATAACATAGTCAATGAGACTTTTTTTATTCCTAGCCTCTTCTCTCCATGTGAATTTGTGCACATTTTTATGTTGAAACATGGTGTTCGTAATAACCAGTCCATGTCCTGAGCAGAAATCCAACAGATATTTGCCATTATTATTAGCTTTGCTCTTTTCTCCAAATTTTCCCAAAATATTTTTGTATGTCTCACAATCATTTCCTACTCTACTATTTAGATCCCCAACAAGGACCAACTTTTCCTTTTTCATTGTGTCAGTTGCTTTTTCTAAAGCCTCAAAAAATTCCTCCACTTCTACCTTAGTAGAACCTTCTGTGGGACCATAGGCACAAATAAGTCTCATTGTCCAGTTCCCCATTCTCATATTTGCCCACATTACTCTACTTGAGACTGACTGCCATTCAAGAAGATTAGCCTCGTATTTTGTGTTGAATACTATGGCTACTCCTTCTTTTCCTTGATTGTTATTGCCTGAATATAACATTTTGTATTTATTGCTCAAAGATCTCACCAGTTTTGGTCTTTTTTGTTTGTCACCCCTATTATGTCGATCTGGTACTTATCTAATTCCTCAGCTAGCTCCATTTCTTTGCCATTCAGGCTTCTTACGTTGATAGTACCGATCTTTAACTCTGGTGATGTTGAGTTGGGGTTTGTTTTCAGATTTGTTCCAGTAGCTGACTTTTCGCTGTTCGCCCTGGTTCCCTGGCGAAAACAACGGGGGCCTTGTTTAACCGGGCGATGCCCCAGCCGGCATGAAATTTTGTCATGTTGTACCATCATTATGCCACTGTGAATTACCCTTATTATGCTTTTGTAATCATGATTCTTTTGTGGCTCCTCAATTCTCATAATGTCTCAAATTCCTTATGCGGGAGGTTGCTTTTTGATAGTTTTGTCTGTGTTAGGATGTTAGCCACATAGTTTGATATCATTTCCCATATAGGCAGGAAAGCTGTTGAAGCAACTGAGACTGAAATGATTGTTCAGAGGTCAGCATTCAGTGTCAAGGCACATTCTTCTTCTGCATAAATAGTTTCATTGAGTGGAGTATGAACAGGAAAGCTTTAGGTGAACTAAAGTGGAGCTTTAATTTTACACAATTTTAGTATATTTGTATATCTTCTATCTTATACTATCCTTATTAAAAAATACCAGATACAAATGGGATAAAGCCGTTTATACTTTGGTTGAAATTCACACAGAACTGATATTAAATTAGATGTAAGGCTGGTTGTATGCGATCTCCATTATTATTTATAATACATATGGACCATATTATTAAGCAGAAAAAAAAAAGTTTTATAACTTATATTCACATACAGGAGATATTATGCTTAGTTTTTTGCTCTATGTAAATGACATCATCCTTGTAAATAAATCTACTGCAAGTCATCAAGAGCCAAATTTAGTACCAAATCAAACACAAAACTATCAGTCACATTCTTAACAGTAAACCTGTAGAATAAGTTTACTATTGAATAACACATTTTAATTAGTTAGATATGGTCTTTAGTTGATGATGGGGAAGCATTTCATCCCAAAATGGATAACATGATACAAGTGTTTTGAGAAAAATTCATGATGGCAGATAACTTCTCATTCTTGATATTCAAAAACATGTAAAAAGAGCTAATCTAAGACAGCATGGCAAATGAAGAATTAGAAAAAAAAAATTAATTAATTTTAAAAAAAATAACAACAATGGCAAGAAAGATACTATGATATAAATTAAATGATAGTTTTGACAGAAAGGTAAGAGCTTAAATGAAGACCTGATAAATAATAGATTAAATTATAACAACTAGTAAAGTGATTGTGTTGAACTTCATACCTGATATATCCTCAGAGGATATTACTATTATCTGACCTCCACTCATTGTGAGAGGTCTGTACTCTCTCATGCCAAAATATCAATGAACCATGCCTTGGAACTATTCACAGTTTCCAATCACTCTCCACACAAAGAACTCACTTCTTGCTTTCCTCCTCACACCCTCCATTGATGGCCTCTATTTCTGCCCATGCCACCCTCTACTTTATGATATATCTTCTCCACATTAATCTGGAAACCCCCTCACCAATTTATGTCTCAATCATATCCCCTCTTCTTCTTTTTCACAAGACTCTGTAAGTTGCATTCCCTCAATCTCTCCTTGTATCTGACATTCCATAGACCTGACACTAACTGAGTAAACCTTCTCTGGACCATCTCCAATACATCCTCATCTCCCTGAAAACCAGGTAACCAAATTGGTGCACAGTAGTCCATATTTTGCCTGATCAAAGTGTTATGCAGAGTAACTATAACCTCTTTGCCTCTACATATCAATGTCCTCTTCATTATTGCTATAATTCATTGGGATGTTCTTACATTTTAGCAATGTGACTAAACTTCAAGCAGTAGTGGTAATGGATAAGGCTGACTATGAAGGAAAAATAGACTGCCTTTTACAGATACCTCCACCTATCAAGAAATTAATTATAACCCTATAAAAACGCAAATCAAACAATGAAATAAGCTGCTTGATTCAGTCACGTTTATTAACTGCCCACAATGGACAATCCAGATCAGTCATCAAGAATTCCACACATTTTCTTAAAAAAATCAAGGATATTCAAATACAAGAGTTGGATTTGTTAGTCAGCTTTGACATTGTTTCCCTCTTTACCAACATTCCATTATTTGACACACTGTTAATTTACTATATGATGATTACCCTCCTGATAGTGCAAAGATTTTTGAATTTGTTATACAATCAGGATATTTCAGCTGGAAAAACAAGATATATAGACAAGTTGAAGGTACTGCCATGGGTAGCCCTCTATCTCCACCTTTGGCAAACTATTTTTTGAACCATCTAGAAGATACCTTGTTCTCATCCATTCATCCTCAACCCTCTCTCTTTGGTTTCATTATGTTGATGATGTCTTTGCTATTTGACCTCATTCTGAAAATGAACTTACCACTTTCCTACAACAGATCAACAGCCTTCACCATGAAAAAAGAAAAGGCTGGTAGTTTACCATTCTTGGACATTCGCCTGACACGCACAGCCTCCGGTAATTTATCAACCAGTGTTTACCGAAAACCTACCTTTACTGGCAGATATATCCATCAAAAGTCTGCTCATCACACCTCTCAAAAAATTGGTGTTATCAAGTCTTTAATTAATAACGCACATAAGGTGTACTCCTCTTCCTCAAGCTTATAACAAGAACTTCTCACTATCAAAAAGTTAATCGAATTTAATGGTTACAACCCTAATCAAATCCAGCAGATAAAGACCACTATGTTTCAACACCTCAGGGTTCCAATCCCTTATATTTCTGGCATCTTGGAACTGATTTGATAGAATTTTGAAGAAGTATCATCTCATTCCCACATATTTTCCGATCAACAAAATTTCTCATCCGTTGTCATCTACAAAAGACAAACTGGCACTGTTATCATTAGCTGGCATTTACTAGATACAGTGTGAATGTAATCTAACATACTTTGAACAAACAGGCCATTCTGTAGAAAACAGAATTAATGAACATTAGTATTATATCAAATACATGAAACCTCAAAAGTCTGGTCGTCTAGCACAACATAGTATTGACACTAAACACAATATCCAGTGGGATAAAGCTCATCTTCTCCATAGATGAAGGTTTAAATCTGAATGCCTTTTCAAAGAAAGTTGCAAAGCCCTTTTACATTGGCCAAATCTGAATCAGAAAATTGTCTCTCTCTCTCTCTCTATCTCAGATTCTTATCTTATGTAACCATCAAAAATAGTTGTTTAATAATATTATTTATTAACACTAATTTCTCATGATGGAAGTTATATTTGATTGTTTTTTAAGATTAACACATACTTTTTGGATTACAAGATAATAGGTTTTTAATACACGTATATACAAAAACGCCTACTAGTTTTGCTAGCTGTAACTGACTAGCTTTGTCAGGACGAGAAGGTAAAAAAACTCTAGTAAATGCAAAAAACAAACAAACAAAGGAATGCAGAAACAGTTAACAACAGTTAGACAAAATTGGAAAGGTTCGCGTGACATGATATGCATGAAGCGTCATTCATTTTTACAAAGTCGTGTTACATAATTTTTGGCATAATGTAGCTCTGTTAAACTTAATGAGTTAATCAGATTTTTCCACATATCTTTTAATATAACCCCTTCATTATGATTAAGGTTACATCCTGTTCGTAGGACAAATGCAGCTTCTTTAAAAGTTCGACAACTGTAATCCTCTTCTATATATATATGGCATGGAGCTGTTATCCCTATTGCATGGTTTGAAGTTGAGAAATGATGTGCCAAACCTGAGGTGTCTGTTCTGTTGTGATTGACATCTCCTACATGTTCCTTCTTTCTAGGCTTCTCGAAGTTTGGCATATGTAGGAGTCCACACGTGCATAGTATGCTATAAACACCCGCATATTTGAAGAAAGCTATGTTGTCTTTAGGAATCGTAAAAACTGTCTAGTGGTACTCGTCGGTTTAAAAACAACTCTGTTGTTATAAGGCTTCATAATTCTAGCTATTTTTGTGGAGACCAAGCCAACATAGGGTAAGACAATGGATGAAACGTACTGAGTTGCTATACATTGTTGTTGTTGGAGG
This sequence comes from Typopeltis vanoorti, assembly GCF_054136105.1. Lineage (NCBI taxonomy): Eukaryota > Metazoa > Arthropoda > Arachnida > Uropygi > Thelyphonidae > Typopeltis > Typopeltis vanoorti. The sequence continues at coordinate 96,367,440 of NC_143554.1, forward strand.
TTGTTACTATAGAGAATTTTACTGATTATGTTTTGAGGATAACCATTCTGTGATAGAGATATTTATGGATAAATTATATGCTTTTTATCATTAATCACTAAAAAATCAATGAGAATTAAATACGATTGCAAAAGACCTTGGCATCAAAATTTTGAAGATCAGCACCGTGTGTTTGAACCACAATGGGCAGCTTGCAGTTTACGAATGGAATGGCTCTTGCTTTGTGGAGAAATTACCCAACTTTATGCAAGCATTTTTGCATTGAACAATAAATATAAGGGCTTTTTAAACCAACTTCCCAATTTGGAATTTTTAAAAGATCTAGAATTAACGATTGATATCCTACAGGAATTATCATATCTGTCAGAAGCTCTACAAAGTTGCAATATAAGTATTATAAAGGCTAAGTTAGGCTTTTTTTTTTTACCCCCTCAACGATGCGAGCCCTTTGTTAAAATTTCCATAGCTCACCACTGAATATAACTCCTTGGTTACGTCATCACCATGTGCAGCTTCTTGTTCATGGAGAAATTGGAAAATGACATTCTAGCTAAAATAAAAACTAAAATAAACCCAAAACAATCAGTTTGGTGGAGATATGTTGATGATGTGTTCATTATCTGGAAGGACAAAGTAGACAGCTTACATGAGTTCCTCCAAAAAATTAACCTTAGAATTGGAAAACAATCATCAACTACCCTTTTTAGATGTACTAGTTAAAAGAAAAGAGAATGAATATATCAAACTTACGATATATAGAAAACCCACAGATACTGGATGGTATCTCCATTATTCTTCTAATCGTCACCATATATAGAAATGCAGCATTATACATATGCTAAGAAACAGAGCCCGAAATATAGTCACAGAAGAAGACGTACATACAGAACTTTCCCTTATATCTAAATCTCTATCACAGAATGGTTATCCCAAAACATAATCAAGAAAAATTCTCTACAGTAACAACCTCCAACAACAACGTATAGCAACTCAGTATGTTTCATCCATCGTCTTACTCTATGTTGGCTCAGTCTCCACAAAAATAGCTAGAATTATGAAGCCTTATAACATCAGAGTTGTTTTTAAACCGACGAGTATCACTAGACAGTTTTTATGATGCCTAAAGACAACATAGTTTTCTTCAAATATGCAGGTGTTTATAGCATACCATACATGTGTGGACTATCCTACATAGGCCAAACTTCGAGAAGCCTAGAAATTAGAAGGAACATGTAGGAGATGTCAATCACAACAGAACAGACACCTCAGGTTTGGCACATCATTTCTCAACTTCAAGCCACGCAATAGATTGGGATAACAGCTCCATGCCATATATAGAAGAGGATTACAGTTGTCGAACTTTTAAAGAAGCTGCAGTAGTCCTAAGAACAGGATGTAACCTTAATCGTAACCAAGGAGTCACATTAAAAGATATGCGGAAAAATCTGATTAACTCATTAAGTTTAACATAGCTACATTATGCCAAAAATTATGTAACGTGATTCTGTAAAAATGAGTGATTCTTCACGCTTCATGCGTATCATGTCACGCGAACCTTTCCAATTTTGCCTAACTGTTGTTAACCGTTTCTGCACTTTGTTTTTTTTTTCGCATTTACTAGAGTTTTTTTACCTTCTTGTCTTGACAAAGCTAGTCAGTTACAGCTAGCGAAACTAGTAGACGTTTTTGTATATATGTGTATTAAAACCTATAGTCTTGTAATCCAAATAGTTTGTGTTAACACTAATTTCTAGTATGCAGCAACAGTTTTTAATTGGCAAACCACCGACTGCTGTATGTACTTGGTAATCCAGTTCCTTTGATTGCTTGTTTCTATATACTGATGATGTACTGTTATTTTCAGTACAAAATATCTGACCTTACATTTCATTAAAGTTAATTACTGTGGTTATCATGTAATTTATTATTTATATAAGCAATACAGACTTGTCTAGAATGTACAGTATTCATTTTGCTAGGCCAAGGAGGAAACTTGTCTTTTGCAGTCAAGTTTGATTTTGTTATGGTGTAGGGATGGAATCCTGGTCCATCCCCACAGCATAACAAAATCAAACTAAAATAAGCATAAATTTAAGTTTATGCATTAAATTATGTTCCATACTAAGAGCAATGGGTTTGCTATTAGTTGATCTATTTGTTTTATTTGGAAATTAATATAGGCAAGTGTGTGTGCACACACAACCAATCTCAGAGCTCCCATAAATCTGTTTACAAACAGGAATTCGGTCTGATCAGCCAAGATGAAGTCTACTGATCATGTTTTGAAAATCCACAGCATTCTTTACAAGAGAAGGAGACTTATCTATGAAGGTGAAGAATTTTTTTAAAATAAGGGATCTGAGTTGGTCAGTTTATTAATAAGTGAGCTGGTCAAAGCTAAATTCAGGTACTAGATTACAATATCTTGATCTGACAACTTCCAGCCTTTCTTTTCCAGGAAAAGTATAGCTACAATTTTTCAGCATCTTTCCTTGAAACAAGTTTTAATCTTCCATCATCCAAGCTCCCTAACCCATAGTTATGATCAGTGCTTTCATTGTAAAACAATAGGTGCTGATACATATTCAATGCTAGCTGGAAACATTTCAAATGAAAAACTATACCGCATAAACACGTCACTGTTAATAAAGGTGACAGTATGCCATGCCATTTACATTTCAAAAAAAAAAGCATTCATTATGCCAATGTTTCCAGCAGGATTTTCATATTCAGGATTCCTAAAAAAAAAAAAAAAAAAACATGTTCTTGGTAAAACAAATTTAATCAATTAGAATGTAAATATTTACCTCCTAGAAGATTTTGGCCTAGCAGATGAACGTGACCGACCAGACTTTCCCCTTCCTGACTTCTGGCGAAGTGCCATTTGTGCACCTTCAGGAGTGTATGCAAGATATACATGGGATAAATCCAGTTCTGTGTTCTGCAAGAAATAATTTTATCCAGAGAGAGAAATTTAAAATGCCTTTATTTTGCAAAATAAAGATAAATTCAATATAATTTATTATACTAAAGAAAAAGGAAATATAGCACAGTTAATTCTTGTAGAAAACCTTACACGTTGATTATACATGATTATTAATTAACTTAAGGAATTCACATCGTACACTAGAATATAAATTAAATTAAACTTTAATATATATTTCAATATTTCGGCAACTTCACGTTGCCATCTTCAAAGGAACTTAAAATAAACCCACGTGCATGCAGGCACTACACACAGCTAATGAGGACAAAGCGAGGAAGCTATTGTTTCTCCTAAAAGTCCTGTTGGTGCCCGCATAGCGGGCTATGTAGGTATTCTTGGCCGTTGGGCTGAAGGTCTCCTGATGTACGTCTCCCAAATTTGGGACAGTCTCATGCAACCAAATTTGTTTAATTTTGGCACGTTTCTTAGGGCTGAGGCTGATTCCATGAAAAGTCTTTCAAATTTGAACTTGCTACAGTGTATTATTGTGGCTTTCTTCCACCGTATTCTGTGGCGTGTATCCAGAGCATGGTCTGCAAGACCAGAGTGGCTATACTCGTGAAAACAGATGTAGTCCTTGTGTTCTGAAATTCTCATATTCGCTGTCCTGCCTGTTTGACCAAAGTAGGACAGCTTACAGCTGCAAGGGACCTGGTATACACCAGGTAGGTCTAGGGGAAGTGATTAGTCTTTAGTGGAGTGGATAAGGGATGCCAATTTTCTATATGGTCTGTAATCCCACCAACCCACAAATCAGAAAACTCCATAGGCTCCTTAAGAATGTCACTTCTTGGCCTGTAGAAGTTACTAACAAATTGAAACCGTTTAACTCTATACCCCCCCCCCCCCCCATATATATATGGACTCCCAAAAAATACATAAAGAAAATGTGCCATTACATCCCATAGTGGATGGCATTGATTCCCCCACATACAAATTAGCTAAACATTTGGCCGAAGTGCTCACACACTATACTGGCAACACACCATCACATAAAAAACTCAGCCCACTTCAAAGCCAGCATAGAAAACCTTACACTCCAACATACTGACATAATGGTCAGTTTGGATGTCTCCTCCTTATTCACAAATGTCCCACTCAAGGAACTAGAGCTAATCCAAGCTAAATTTCCTCCCAATAACTCAGCCTTATTTCAGTTTACAATGAACTCAGGCTATTTAGTATGGCAGGGAAAATTCTACAAACAAATAGAGAGGACAGCTATGGGTTCACCACTCTCCCCACCCTTGACCAACTTCTTTATGGAGACTTTTGAAGAGAAAGCCTTAAACTCTGCCCCACAAAAAACCAACCATATGGCTTCGCTACATTGATGATGTGTTCGCTATTTGGCCACATGGCTCTGATTCCTCCACTTCTTAACACAAACAACCAACAACCCAGAATCAAGTTCACCCTGGAAAAAGAGGAAAACAACAGCCTCCCTTTCCTAGACACACTAGTCACCCGCCAGCCTGATGGAACCTTGGTTTTCTCAGTTTATAGAAAACTCACCCATACAGGCAGATACATTCACCAACAATCCCCCCCCCCCTCTCACAACAATATGGAGTTATTAACACACTACACAACAGGGCTAAACTAATCTGTTCAAATGACAATGCCCTAACCACTGAACTAAATCACATCCTCAATACTTTCTCAGCCAATGGCTATCCGCCCCCCCCCCCCCAAAAAAAAAAAAATCCAAAAAATATTGAAACCAGTAAACCACAACCCTCTCCCTTCACAACAAGGATTACTCTAAATCCATCACTATTCCCTACGTCCAAGGCACCTCGGAAAAAAATTTCCAAAATCTTAGAAAAACATGACTTGATTTCTTGTTACAGACCACATAGAAAATTGGCATCCTTTATCTGCTCCACTAAAGACCAACCACTTCCCCTTGACCTACCTGGTGTATACCAGGTCCCTTGCAGCTGTAAGCTGTCCTACTTTGGTGAAACAGGCAGGACAGCGAATATCAGAATTTCAGAAAACAAGGACTACATCTGTTTTCACCAGTATAGTCACTCTGGTCTTGCAGACCATGCTCTAGATACATGCTGCAGAGTACGGTGGAAGAAAGCACAATAATACACCGTAGCAAGTTCAAATTTGAAAGACTTTTCATGGAATCAGCCTCAGCCCTAAGAAACATGCCTCTTAAAACCTCAACAAATTTGGTTGCATGAGACTGCCCCAAATTTGGGAGACATACATCAGGAGACCTTCAGCCCAATGGCCAAGAATACCTACATAGCCGACTAGGGGGGCATCATCAGGACTTTTAGGAGAAACAATAGCTTCCTCGCTTTGTCCTCATTTACTGTAGTGCCTGCGTGCACGTGTGCTTATTTTAAGTTCCTTTGAAGATGGCAACGTGACGTTGCCGAAATATTGAAATATATATTGAAGTTTAAATTCTAGTGTACAATGTGAATTCCTTAAGTTAATTAATAATCAGAGAATAGTTAAGTAATGTGGATTACTAGTTAGCATAAATATTATCGTTAAAATAAAATTTAAACTTCGAACTCCAACTATTTTGACATTATGTACAATAGGGATTCTGGATTTCTATCTGACATCTGAAGGAAACCAAATGCTGACTTGTTTAGACAAGTGATCTGCATATTTGCTTCCTAACTAACAAACCACAAGCCTGAATCCATTGAAATACAGATGCTAATGAATGTTTATAGGCCTAGACATGATTTTGTTGGCTGTGTGTGTGAGACCACTACCCTTTTTATTAGAGGCCTGAAGTGTGCCCTTCGAAAAAAAAGGTACTGTGTTTAATTTCCAGAGCAGAGGAACCAGATTATCAAATCCTCAGCTCACGCATATTAGAGGTACAATATGTTTACAATCTTTGGTTGGTGGAATTCATATAAAAAAAATAGTTTCAAACAACTACCAGCTTAGTATAACTCTAAAAAAAAAAAATGCTAATAAAAGGCAAAAATATGTCACTTTTGGGTACTGTCGTGTAATTACAAATTTTAATACTGCTACAATTTGTGGCAGTATTAAAATTTACATTAAAATTAACATGATAACTTACACTTTCATAAGTTTGGTTTCTTAGTAAGTATCAATGCTTTGTTTAAGAAATATGAATATTTTATCAGTCTTTGTTAAAATAAAGTTGAACTTTTCCTTCAAAATATCAATCCTACTGGAATACACAAACATGTTGGATGAGAAGAAAATCTAATAGTAACCATTCATTCTCACCATTATATTTAGCATGAATATTTGATATGTAATTAAATGGTATCTTTCAACCAAACCTTATGTCAATTTTATAAAAATCCACAAAGTTCTCTAGAGTATTTTTACATAAACATTTCTGCAAAACAGTAGCAAATAATAAAAATATTACTTTTTAACATTGATTTTACTTTATAAAGAAATATAACTAAATAAAAAAAAAAAAAAAAAAAAAAAGCTTTATGCAAGATACTACCTAAAAGTGCATGGACTAGCAGTATGCTTTATTGCTATCAGCAACACTGTTTACTACTACAGTCTGCTGAGTCATCATTATGGCGTGTGCCAGTGCCATGACAAGGTGGGGGCCAAGCAGGCATGTTTCCCAGACGCAAAAACATTAATTACATATAATAATATATACTATGCATACAATTAACTAAAAATATACCCATGCTACACTCATTTTCTAGGATCTAAATTCTAGAAAGTGGGTGCAATATGCAATTAAAAGAACAGAGAGGAGATGCCTCCTCCTCTTACATGGGGCTAATTCTCTTGCTATAGTATACTATAGTGTGCAGTGATTTTCATGAAAATGCAGTTTAACTGTTTGGTTGTTTATTGTGTTCCTCACTTTTCGAAATGAGATGTAGAAGGCCAAAAACTTTTTATCAACTTATTTTAAAGTCAGTAAAAGTACTTCAGAGACCCTGAATATATTATAGCCATCATCAGGAAAAATTTATCATAATCTAAAGTTATGCATGTTGGGATGAAAAGATTAAAAGCTGTGTAAAAAGTGGTGCACTAGGAATTTTCTTTAAAATGCTTGATACAGAAGAGGAGACAATTTAGTTAGTTGACATGACAATACCTCTCTCTCTCTCTCTCTCAGACTCCAGCCACTTGCATATATTCTCTGCTTCTACCTGTTCTATAGGTGTTTTTTATGCACACTAGTTCTGTTGAACTGACTACTTTCTTTCCTACATTTACTGCCCAGCTTCAAACCTCTTTCATTTCATCTACTTCTGTTCCTTGAAACAGCATACCTCACACTACCTTCCACTCTAACAGTTTAGGAACTACATCCATTCCTACTTTCACTTTCCCACACACAATAATGATTATTATTATTATTATGTGACACCTGCAGGGAGTCCAAAGACTCATCGAGGGAGAGTGTGCCAACAGCATCGAACAAATGAACCCCTACCAACTACTAACCGCGCTGAAACTTGCTTAACTTTTTTGCGTGAGCCATTAGTAGCAGAGGTTCTACCAATCAACCAAACTTTGCTGGTAATGCAATATAAGTGTTGTAAACTTTAATGTGTGGGGCTGATATATATAACCTCCATAATTTTTGAGAAAACTGTGTTTTCTCAAGTGAGAGCAATTAGATGGTAGTTTGTTGGTTGACTTTTAGCACATCTCCTTGGGATGGGTTGGATGTGGACCTGTTTCCATATTGTAGGGTACATGTCAGTTGAATAGGATAGATTGAAGAGATGATACAGGATCAGTGTTAGTTCTGGGACACAATATTTTAATAAAATAGGTAAGATACCATCAGGACTAGATGCCTTGTTTGTGTTCAGGTTATTAAGGATTCTTCATATTTCTTTTTTTTTTGTTGTCGGAAGACTATGGGAAACATGAAAGGAGCCATTCTTTGTGGAGTGGAGGGAATTTTGGCCAGGTCATCAAAGAAGAAATTGGAAGAAGAGAGTGAAGCCAGTAAGTTGGCCTTGTCTTCTGGTGAGGTAACTACAGTATCATAGGGATGCGAGAGTGGTGGAAACCTGGGTGGGCAGAATTTGTGCCCAATTGTCATGGCAAGAGACCAGAAGGAGTGACTGCCATTTGAGTAGGAGACTAGTTTGAATCATTTGGCCCTTTCAAAGTCTGACTTGGTGATGATTCTTTTGCAAATGTTGCAAGCTGCAGTATAGGCAGAGGGCAGCTGGAGTTTTGGTCTTGATCCACTTATGGTAAGCAGAGGTTTTCTTTTACAGCAGTGAGAACCAAAGCTTGGATGGTGGCTGAGAATTGGGAGTGGAATAAGGGATGAATGCTTTCATTCCTGTGAGGATGATTTCTGTTATTCGGTCTGAGTAGATGTTCGGATCAGAAGAACTGAAGCAGTAGTCAAACCATGGGAAGGAGAGGAAGAATAGAAGTCACGGAGGTCCTCCCAGTTGCTCCCAAAGGACATAAGAGTGTTAACTGGTGGGTGAAGGTTGTTCTGTGACAAAAGTGACATATATGAGTTTGTGGTGTGAATTTCCAAGAGGAGGACCGACAACCACAGTATACCCAGAAGGGGAGCTTGTTAGGAAGAGGTCAGGTGTGTGTGTGTTGGTGAATTGGAGGGGTTTGTCTGGTAGGAAGATTGATGATCTGAAATAGGTCATTGTTGGTAGCAAACACCTCAACATCCCTACCTGCTTGATTGGTGAAACGGGAGAAAGGGAGCCAATATGAGTCATGGACATTGAAGTCCTCAATGTCAGTGACTCATATTGGCTCCACTAAATTGCAGTCTAAATACCCCAATAGTGAAGTCAAAAATCGAACCAGAGAGAGAAAGTTGAAGAGGTCAGAGTGGTTTACAGAGAGCGATAGAGGAACATATGAAAAGGGCAGAATGATCTGGTAGAGAAATTTGAGCCAAAACAGATTAAACAGTGGGATTCAAGGATTTGCATTCTCTGGCATGATATGTTGGTTCTGACAAATGCCCAAGTGCCACACTTGTCGCAGAAAAAACAGCTGTGTAATTTGGTAGAGAACCCCATTCCTTTCAGAAATGGGGGTTCTGAAATACCCTGGTGTAATGCCATTACCAGCCCATTCAAGTCTGAAACCAGTGAAATCACATTCAGCATTGCATAATCATTTCTGTACATATGCACTCATTTATACCAGGGTGGCTATAATACATGCTTGATTGTAACTATATGACAAATATTCAGAGAACTAGAGTTCATTTGTGGAAATGGTGTGAGAGTGTAGTTAGTAAGGGTGTGTAAAAATAATCATAATTAAAATTCTGAATATTTTTACGTATTGTTTATGTTAGTATGTTTATTAGTTTTGTTTTCATAACACACATTGTCGGCACTTGCGATGTGCCTGTTATGGAAATTGTTTTGTTAAAAGTGATAAGTAATTTGATATTTGTATTACTTACAGGAATTTTATTATAATTGAAAATATTAAATTTTGTGTTTTATGAGGACATTCTCTTGTCGCTAACGGAGACGTGTCAGCCATTATACAGTACTTAGTTTCTCGCTTGCCACGGAGTGCGCATGCTCGCGAAGAAGTTTGATGAGTGATTGACAGCTGACAAGAAAGCGTTCGGTATCTGAGTAACGCCTGTAAACAAGGGAGCGTTCGGAAGGAATTTAGAACACAGGCTGGCAGACATTTAGGTTTGGGAGGAACTTAAGTTTTTTTAAGTGACAGTCGGAAGAAAATTAATAGTATATTCCGAAAAAGGAATCATGGAACTATGAAGTTTTAATGTGGAATAAGTATGTGGATAAATAAAAGGAAAATATTGCTATATGCATTTTAAACGGAATATTGGAGGAAACACTAATTGAAAGATTAATAGTAGATTCCGAAAAGGGAATTGTAGAACTGTAAGTTTTTTTTTTTATTGGAAGAGTTAAGACTGTCAATAAGCATTTAGTGAATAAAAGAAGAATTTGCTATTTACGTTCTAAAGGAATGTTCAAGAAAACTCTGATTAGGAAGTTTCATCTGTATTAAGGATGCCAGATCTGACTATTATTTCTACTGAAGAAAAGAGACAGAATTAAGTCAGGAAGAATTAATGTGTGTTACATAAGTGATGAGAAAGGATCCTGTAGAGTAGAATAGAATCATATATCTTCGGAAAAGGGCCTTGACAGAGAAAGAAACTGGCTATGAACATTTTTGTGATTATGCAAACAAAGTGTTTAGTCTAGTCTTAAGTATAAGTTTATTTTTAAAAGGCCTTGGATCCAATTAATTTGTAGTTAGTTATGTAATATTGTTTGAAGTGTGTGTGTATATATATATATATATATATATATTGTTTTTGTTTTATTAAATGTGTTTATTTTGTATTTTGGTCTTGAGTCAGTGATTATTTGGATTCTGAAATAAAGAGTTAAGATCATTGCACCAAATGGAGTGAACCCTTGTGCATATAATAACATATAGGTACACTCGGAATAAAAAAAATAATTGTTAGAAACAGAGATCATCTCTATGGTAGGATTAATAATATTATGATAATATTTATGAATAATCTCCTCAATATAAAAATCCACCAATTATTAACAGGTGCATGTGGTCTAGATTATTTGCATGGAGAGTGGTGAATGAGTTTAAGGAGAGGTATGATAGGTTTCATGTGTATAAAAGTTAGTGTGTATGTGTGTTCTATGCTGTGTCTCCAGACCCCATGGAGATACTGCATAATAATAATAATATAAAGTACCATATTCATGCAACTTGTCTTACTATAGACAAGCAGGAAGATTTGTCAATAAATGTATCTCTGAACATCAGGACTACTTTCTTTCACGGGATTGAAAAACACCAGGGTTGTTACCTAGATCCATATATAACATGAATGTTTTTACAAAGAAAGCACTGAAGCCCTACTTCATTGACATAACCGCAATTGTAATGACTACCTTACTATTCTTAAGTGCGGGAAATTGTCATCCTCTACTCTATTAAATAAATTTGCAATCTCAAGTTTTTTTCAGACCAATAATTTTAACCTCTGAACACGTAATTGTACACACACACAGAGAGAGGAATTCCAATTTAATGCATGTGCTCTATTGTTTCTTTATTGAAATTCCTTATTGCTGTTCACACTGATATCTTATATGTAAGGATGAAATATGTGTATAATAAATTACATTTTTACTGTGATACATGTGGGATTCTATAGTTAATAATGTTACTTGTTTTTCACTATATATGACATTTTCCTTTCCCTCTCCCAAACGAATAGTCATAGTGAGCAAAAAATCTATTTATTCCTGGGATTAAAATGTTTTATGTAGAAAAATAAATAACATTTTTCTATGTTTTATAAGAAAAAGGATGCATATAGTGATCTCAACAAAATATTAGCATAGACGTGACATCATTAACAACTTACAAAATAATATAATAATTGTGAGTTTTTAAATAACATGTTTGCATCAAAACAGAAATTATTTATATACATATACAGTATATTACTATGCAAAGTGTACACTGCTCATTATAATCATTACTGAATAAAAGAAAATTGTTTTATTCAGTAACGATTGTTAACAAAAAAACAGCAAAATATAAATAAATACATATAACAGGCAAAACCATTTGCACATTTACGCCTTTTTAATAATTTAAATATATCAACCAAACATAGGATTCTCCTTTCTAATATATCTTGAAACAAATACCCCCCCCCCCCCGATGCAGCTTTGGTTTCAAATGAAGAACCCATCATGATTTGTAACATGTCTACTGATATACAATCAGGAAGAATGAGAAAATGTCATGTTTCACTACAAGGTCAAGTACAATCTGTGATCCTGACCCGACACGAATGTGTTAAACATAATATCTATAGCTGACTCAGTGTCACAAAAGGTGAAGTTTTGCTCTTTTGTTGGAGATAGTACTTTTCAGCAATTGCCTTCTATATATACAAGCAAGTCCCAGATCATCTCTCATCAATGGAAGTAATATGTCATCATATTACTTCCATGTTTAGGGAGATGTCTTCAAAATTGTACACTATTTAGAAGCAGAGTGAAAAAAATTAATGATCCCAATCATGACAGACAAAACTTCCATGGACAGTTCATCTAAGCATGCTGTTGTGCTGTTCTGCCTTTCTGAAAATTTTCATATGTATAAGCAAGTCCATTTCTGAAGTCTGAAACTAGATTTACTATTGGTAATGAGTGGTTGCCTTGAATTCTGCCATTCTTTTGAGAAGAATGGCAGAATTCAAGCAGCAACCACTCGTTACCAATGGTAAATCTAGCTTCAAACTTTTATACTACTATTACTTCTCTTCAATTATTCCTACTGCCTCTATCCTGAAGAACGGACTTTTCGTATCAGCGTTTCTCGACCACTATAATCTGCAGGTATTTAAGAGGAATGTCAAAAATTTTATGGTGCATAACATTTTTCTCCTATGGTAACAGTGTACGATATATACATAGTTATTTCTGCTGTTTAGTAAAAAGGCTTATATATAGAGAGAGAATACAGGTATCCCTCGATTAATGGTTAATTAATCCCTCAATGTTATCGCGTATATCAAAATAGCGTTAATCAAATCTAATAATCAATGGTAAAAATTACAATTCCTCTATGATCGATTACTGTATTAATAATTCATTTTATATGGTACTTTTTTAGGAAAGATAAAAAATGAATGCAAAGTAAATGTTTAATAAATACTTGTACCAACATTATTTACTGCATTTTTTTTTTATCAAAAGAAGTTATGAAGAGTCATTTGAACAGTTTTAGTTTTTTTCTTATTGGCATAAATTCTATGATAACAAGCAAAATGACTCTCCAGACCTCGGCAAACAAGCAATAAAACATAAAGAAAAAACACTGCAAATATAATATAATATATGATGGTACAAATTAAGTGGATATTGAATCCAACATTATTTCATAGCCGAAATAGAAACTACAAGAGTTTCGTGCCGAATATATAGAAACTGAAAGTTTCAGCAGATGCAAGCATAAGCAACCTTATGGGCAACTCGTAGTAAAGGTGGAATAAGCTCCACATCACTTTCCTTAGTATCCTTAGTATTTTCCATAATGTAAAGCACATCTCCTACAGGACATGTATGATAAATAAGTCTTTGGCTCTCTATTTCAGTAATACATGATGGCTTATTTATTTTCAGTTACAATCTAGAAATTATTGAACAACGAATAAAAAAACAACAACTAAACCATACTATACTGACATCGGAGGTCGCAGTATCTCTCAGATACAATTTATTGTCAAATATTGCAAACCTTTACATAACATGTGTTAAACCAAACTGACAGCAAAAAACAGTGCAGAATATCACTCATAACATATGAATGCACAACTACTCATGACCTCCAAGCTATACACTGAATTGTGTGAGAATATTTATATTAAACATTTTGCATGTATCTGTCAGATCAGCTGCGAGCTCCGCAGGGTTAAAGGCGTGTTAATCAAAACTCTTGCCACGTATATCAAGGGATTGCCGCAATTAATTTCGGCGCATTAATCAAATCCTGCGTTAAGCAAGGGATACCTGTATATATAATTTTGTGAGACACATAAGCTGTTAGTATACTGACCTCTTTATTACGATCCCGGTCTGAAGAAGTGGTCTGTTTCCTCATGTTATTTCCCGTATATGCTACACACTTTAGTTGCCATTCTCCAATGTCTTCATTCCAGTGAACAGAGTTTTCTAATATTTCCTATGTTAAAAAAAATAATAATAAATAAATGAAACAAAGGTTTACTTTAGAATGCTTGAAACTAATGAACTTAAAATAAGTGAAAAATATAATTTAACTTGGTATGACATTCTTTAAATCCCAAAAATATACACAAAAGATAAAACTGATGGCGATCAATTCAACTGAAGAGCATTATTTTACCCTAATCTGAAATTTGTCCATCCAAATTAAAAGTCACTAAGAATAGGATGGGTTCAATAACAAAATTACTTATTATAATGAATGACACTTTTAATGTTTGTATTATAATATTCATTCTCAACAACAACTGCTTGAAGAATAACCGAAACAGAACATCACAAGAAATAAATTATTGGGTGCAGCAAGAATCAGAGCAGAATAAGAGGAGTAGTATTATATCTTAGCTTCATTCTGTTGAACAGGATGGCTATATATCTTCACCTGCACATTTACTTTTACAAACTTCTCTGTCAGCAGTTGCCTTTTTTTTTGCCTAGTGTCAAGCTTTCCAGTCTATCAATAGGTTGTCATTCAAATTCCTTTCCCTCGTGGGTTGTGTACTCTTTCTCCTTTTCAGTTATTTGAAATTTCCCACATTTTCTACTACCTGGAGGAGACAAATCAAATACTTTTTTTGGCCATCTCATATCCAGTATTCTTGAGATGTGACCACACCAATGTAAAGTCTTCCCACCTATCTTTCTACCATCATAGTAGCTGATGCATCTGTAATAATTTCATTCTGAATCCAAGAGATATAAGATGTTGTATGATAACCATCCTTCACCTCTATATATCAAAATACTTTCACATATCTGCTCTAATATATGAGCATGAAATTAAATTGAAAAACAAAAATCAATAGCACATTAAATTATTGAAAAATATGCAAGATGTCCCAGGAAGAATGTGAAAATTTTGAGTTAATTCTTTGAGTAACTTTAAATAAACAGTTTATATCAATATGGATCTGATTCTGGAAGAATGGAGAAATATGGTTGTTTCAAGATTTAGCCATTAGTAACTGACCAAATGTGCAAGTATAAAGTCCAATTACAGTCTAGTTCTTGCAAGTAATCTCAATTCATTAACAGCATTTTGTTTAGAATTATTATATTAGCTATATTTAACTGTGTGCTTTTAATGAAGAAGATGCTGATCCTTTCACTTGGATTGCATTGTACTGCTCTGAGCAGTACAATGCAATTGGCAATTGGCAATGAAAGGCAATTGTTTTCAGCAACTATTAAGAGCTTTATTGATTTTTGTTTCTTAAAATAATCAATGGGATGCTTAAGGGTCAAAGCTGTATAACAGAGAGGAGACCTCCACATAGTCTTTAAAGGAATGTGAAGAACCGACCAGGGCTTCTGACCTTCTCATTTGTTCAGTACCCTGTTAGGTATCTAACAGGATACTGAACAAACAAGGATGCGCTGGCAATTAGCCTACCAAATTGTATTCTTATTGGCTTAAACCAAAATATAAAATGATGGTACAATAATAAATTTAGTTTAATCCTTTATCCAAATGTGTGCAAACAAAGTTTGTGCCTGAAAGTATCTTCAGGGCTGGGGTAAAGTGGTACAACAGCGGGCAACTCCTTGCAAAGGTGGAGCAAGCTACCAACATCCTATCTCAGTATCTCCCATAATGCAAAACACATCTCCTTGCGGATATGTATAATGTTATGCATTAAGTGAAGGGCCACTACCCAGACTAGTTTCGACCTTTATTGAGGTCTCTTCAGTGGGAGCCACGCCCAAGTGGAGATACCAAAGCAGAAGCATTAGCAAAGTCATCTCCTCCTATAGGAGCTGCCAAGCGGTGTGCCACCTTTTTATTAAATTACTCTGGATTTAGAGAAAGATGTTGAAAGTTTATTTTTCACTTGGTCAGACTACAATAAATTTAGTTTAATCCTTTATCCAAGTGTATGCAAACAAAGTTTGTGCCTGAAAGTATCTTCAGGACTGGGGTAAAGTGGTACATGCCTGCTAAGACGTCACCTGGTTAAACAAGGCTCCTATTGTTTCCAGATTTTGGTAAACCAAATATGGGACATTAGTCACCCATGTCCCGTATTTGGTTTTTCGAATATGGGACAATTTTGGTGAGTTGGTTTTACAAAATAAAAAATAAATCTGGCATTTGGTTTTGCAAAATAAGCATCAATACTTTTGTAACCTAATAACTGGAACTCGAAATGCTCAATTTGTGTTTCTGAGTGTTAATGTATGGTGTAATATCCGATCGTCCCCCATGTGCAATACTAAACGTTCGCCTACAGATTTTGCATTCAACTTCGTTACATTTTCTTTCGTCGTAACATTTTCTTTCTGCAATAAAATTCCATTCTTTCAAATAATCATCGTTAAAAACACATTTTTGTTTTGGTATTGTTAAAGGCTTAAAGAAAGAAACAAAATTTAATTTACCTTTCGAATGTGCGATATTTGGTAAAATATCGCACATTCGAAAAAGGCAAGATATTATTTTTTAATAATTATTGAAATAACATCCACGTACTGTACCAATACCGCACCACACAATGTCCAAATAAGAACTGTTTAAAAATAAGCACATGCAAT
The DNA here is from genome assembly GCF_054136105.1 of Typopeltis vanoorti. Classification (NCBI taxonomy): domain Eukaryota; kingdom Metazoa; phylum Arthropoda; class Arachnida; order Uropygi; family Thelyphonidae; genus Typopeltis; species Typopeltis vanoorti. Next base: position 96,383,751 of record NC_143554.1, read on the forward strand.
ATAACTGTACAGAATTATAAATAAATTGCTTATACTAAATAAAAAGCAACCAATGAAAGGGACTGTTGCCACCGTGCCACTGTCGTAAACTGTAAACACAATTAATTTCCTCGAATTGTCAGTTTTTATGGTTTACAAATCAATTTCTTCTTCTTCTCCTCCCTTCTACGTGTTAGGCCTACTGGCCTGTTACAGAGCTATCTTAAGACCTTATAAGTCGTACCTGTCCCGAGGATAAGGTGATTAGCCCTAAACTTCCCGATATATATTCTATGGCTGTAGCCGCATGTGTTCACAGGACCAGTTTGCCTGCTTGCTGAAGGAAAACCCCAGACTGGGGAGAAAAACCCTGCTGTCCACTCCCAAGACTGGCTAACTTGGCTATGTCTGAGAAAGATCCTTGAGCTCCTCATGTCGGCGACAGGAATCGAACCCAGGACACTCCTTTACCAGGCATATGGTTGTGAAGCGCATAGCCATTAGGCTAACCGAGCGAACACAAATCAGTTTAAGTTGGATTATTCGAAAAGAATATTGAAAATTACAATTGCTTAACATAATATTTATAATTTTATCTTTTCATTAAAATACGGGACATTATGCTGTCCCTATAAGTGCAATACGGGACGTCTGGCAAGCCTAATGATACTAACACTTTAAATATTAAGTCTCTCCTGGCATAAATACATCACTACCATTGCCTCCTCAGCTTACAAGAAACTAGGATTTCTCTTTCACTCAAGGCACTACTTCATCTGTCTGTAAACAGCTGTTTACCTTATACAAACCACAAATCTGCCCAAATATTGAATATACTGCTCTCCATATGAGTTGGTGCCACAAAAAGCTCCCTCAAAATACTTGACTCAATACAGAAGACAGAAATCAGATTAATCAATGACTCATGTCTTACCAACTCATTCTGCCTACTCTCCCACACAGATGGTTGGTTTCTGCAATATAAATATTTCCCAAGTAAATGTTCACATGAATAAGCATCAATAATTCTCCCACTCTCTACTAAAAAAACTACTGTTGAAATGTGTAGCTGCCAACTAACTTCCCTTCGCAGTTCAACTCCAAACTAACAAAACAAGTTACTTTTCATCCTCGTTCTTCCCCTGCTACTGCTGTACTGTGGAACAGTCTTTCATCCTCTCATCTGTTTTCCAAGAAATACAACAAATACAATTCGATTTGTAGCAGGTCTTCAAATCAAATTGTACCCAATCAATTTACCTATACAGGGTACTAAATATACCACAGGTTGATCAACTAATCTGTTGTGTGTGGGCACAACATAATACTAATAATATGACTAATGAGTAATTGCAGAAAGAATGCAATGGTACATGACACTCGCTTTTTGGGAAAAAATGACAAACAAAATAGGGATAAGACTAATTGCTGGTAAGTTACTTATTTACATATCTTATATTAATGACTTTTTTTTTACCTGATATTCAGGAGGTATAAATGAATCAATAATGAGTTGATTAAGACGTAGTTCACGACTTAGCTGACGTATATTTTCTAATAATCCTTCCATTTCTCTTTGGTGCTCTTGCTGTAAATCACTTAGCTCAGCTTTGGCACTCATCAACATGGTCCATACTTTTTTAAGTTTTTTTGTCTTTCCTGCTGCCTCTTCTTGTAAGTTGGAGTACTTTTCCTCAATATCCAGTCGTTCTGCCTGTAAAACAGTAAAAGAATGTCATTATTCCATGAAAGACTTCAAATTTTATATTTTTTAAGAATATTTTTTAAGCTTCTTTCCCCTATGAATCCTTTTTTTTTTTTAATACAGATTTCATAACCTAATTTGAACTAATAATTATATAAATGATGTTAACATTTATAGCTTTTGTGAAAATGCATAGTAAAATTTCAGTGCATTTGTACAGTCATCCTGTCACCTATGTACTAGCATATCAAAGAACTATTTTTATAATTTTAACATTGTTATTGTTGATTTATGCTCATGCACGTAGGCCCACATTTCACCTTGCAGGCATTCAAAACTGAAATTTTATGGAATGGGTTGGTTAATTCTTATTCCAGGAGTGTCTTATGTCTGTAGATGTGTGTGTGTGTGTGTGTGTGTGTGTGTGTTCATGGGGCCAGTTATGGAAATTTCCTGATATGGAAATTTTGTTATAAGGGACAAAAAACCTGAGTTTCTGGGTGAAAGAATCCTCTATCTATGTATGAGACTGGCTAACTCACCTTTAGTTAAAAGAGATCAGATAAAGGTTCCTCATGTCATGAATGGGAATCAAACCCAAGTCTTTCTGGCTAAATGGCTTCTCTACCGACTAAGCTATGGAGGCTCTAATTTTTAACATACTTATTGAAATTCAATGGAAGATGATTTGTTCAAATTCTCGTAAAGAAGTTATATGTTTTTTTTTTTTTTTTTTTCCCTTATATTTTTTATTTTATTTTAATGTAACCACTTGACTGTGGAATTTGTTTAAAATGTGATTTTGGTAAAAGTAAGCAACATGGAACTATTATTTTCCCTGCCCCAAACACAATTCCCTCAAAATAGTCCAGGAAATGACTTTTTTTTTTAGATTAAATTTTCATGTTTTCATTTCAGGCAATCAGTGTTTTCTAAAAACATTCCAAAGCTTCTAATTTTGTTTGTGACTAAACTCTTATTCTATAGCAATTTAGCATAATATTTATTTTCCAGATCCTATTACCAGTCACCACCTTTGTGAAGCCTTCTGGGCACATTGGAAGCAGATACCAATGTTGTCCCTGAAGCTGATATGCAGTCAGATCATAGCTGATTCAGGGTAGCACTCTAGATTCATATGCAACCATCTAGCTACTACCATCTGACTGACTTTGGCCAGCATCTAGTCTTATGATTCATCAGTTCAATGATATCTCGCAGCCATAACCAAGAATTTTGCTATCATGAAATGTCTTGTTTTTCACTCCACACACAAAATGGAAAACCACTCCAAAGAGACCAATTTTATGCTGTGGCTCATTTGCATATATACCTCTGACAGCAACACTCATTTGTTTATGATGACTAGATGTGGCAGTAGTGTGCATTATAAAAAGGATCAAATCCATTTCAGCTTATTTTTATTGAGATCTCATCTGCAAGAACAAGAACCTCGGAGATACTTTCAGCTAAATGAATGTTGAGGAAAGCATTTTCCTCTCTATTATATCTCCTCTGTAATCTATTCCCACAAACACTCTTCATAATCAACACTCCAGAGTCCTGATATCACTTTAGTCATTCATCTTTGGACCCTCTCTAGTGCTTCCATATCACAATGAAAACTAGGTGACCAAATCTGTAGATCAATAGTCCATATGTAGCCTGACCAGTGACTTATATAGCACTACCACCTTCTTATTCCTACATGTCAATGTACTTTTTATAATAGCAGCTATATGATGTGCCCTCAGAACTTCAGTCCACTGTCCACCATCACTCCAAGATCCCGAATCTCACCCATTTCCTGAAGTGCAGCTCCACCAATACAATATGTAGCCTTTTATCTCTGTATCCCAAAGTGTAACACCTTGCATTTATTAACATTAAAACTGCAATTCCACTCATTTGTCCAGACTAAATGTCTATTCAAATCTTCCTGTAGAGAATTAACATCAGCACTACTCCTAATAATTCTACCTAACTCTGCATCATCAGCAAAGATCTCCAGTCAATCCACATGAAATATCATTAACAAACAGATTAAACAGTAGGTGTGTAAGAACAGAACCCTGCACATGCCACTGGTCACCTTCATTTTCTGAGACATGGCTCCATCACTCAACTTCCTGGTATCATTCAGAGGGCCAATCTGATCCATCTAACCAATATATTATCTATTTCTATCCTCTGCAGCCTGTATACAAACTTATCATGTGGTAATCTCGCAAATTCTTTTGCAAATCCAAGAATATCATTGTATATGATTCTCCCTTAACTAACATATCGTCACCCTGATCATAAAACATACCCTCATCATGGTCTGTTTTTGCAGATTGCTAAAACAGATCATCATAGAGACTCTTATGTTCATCAATCCAATCCTGTATTCTATTTCTAACCAATTTTTCCAACACTTGGACACAACTGCAGATACTCTGACCAGTCTATAATTGGACACTTCTGTTCTCAGATCATGCTTGTGGAGAGATATTATTTTGCCTTCTTTTCACTTCTTAGGAACTTTGTCCACTGGAAGACTCTCATGAAATAACCAGGACAATGGCATGGCTAACTCTTTTGCACATTCTTTAAAAATACGTGATGATATGTCATCCATTCCCACAGCCTTATTAACGTCTAACTCTGCAACACTTGATACACCTCCAATTCTCTCAGCTTTACTTCTCTTAATTCTTATCTCCCTTCTAAGTTGCAAGCATCATTCATACCACTACGATATAAACTGATGAAGTGTTCATTTACTCTGCTACCATAGCTATCCACCAGTCAACCTGATATAATTATTTTTCCTATAGCAGAATAGCCACGTAGCAGAAAAATTCCCTTGAATTAGTTTGACCTGACTGACCATTCTTCTCTCATATTGTACTTTTTCTTTTTTAAACCATGCATGTCACTTTTCTGGTCTGCACTTTATATTCTTCAGGCATCTGTTCACTGCAAACTGTCTTGTACTTCCTCCATAACTTCTTTTGTAATGCTGCTTGCTTGATTTCATCGTTCATCCATCTCACTCCTACTCCATTTATTCACTTAACTCTGTATGGAGTTATGCATTGCTCTTGTGTTAGATACTGTCTTATCATTTCTCATGCACTGTCAGCATCTTTTCTACACAATTCATCAACTCAATGTATTGATGTTAGTTGACTATGGAGCTTCTCATAATCACCCACCTTGTAGTTCCACATATAGATCTTTTTGATAACTTTTTCCTATTTGACTTCCAATCCAGTACCTCATGATCACCTTCACCAACAGGTGGCAGTGTTGATACCTCATTCACAACCATATCCCATGAGGATATCACTAAATCTAACACCATTAAACCTCGTGTTGCTTTCATCACATGTGCTTCAGATAATTATCCCACAGAAACTCAACAAAGTTACTCTCCCTTCTTTCCAATCCACATTCTTCTAATTAAAATTCATTCCTTTTACTTGCCCATTATTAATAATAATAATAATGAAAACTAATATATATATATATATAAAATAAATATAAAGTGGGTTAATGTGAAGTATTACACAAATAACCAAAATATATAGTATGTATATATATATATATGCTTACTTCTTTTAACTGTAATGCCTGCTTGAGTTCTGCTTCTTTCCGTTTCCTCTCTTCAAGTTCTTTTGCACTCTCCTCAAGTAGCCTTTCCTGTTCTTCTGCTTTTTCTAAAAGGTTTTCACCTCCAACTATTATTTTCTTTTCAAGACCTTGGAGCTTCTGAGTTAAAGCATCATGTTCTTGTCTAAATAATAATCAAAAAGATGGTAATAATAAATACTTTATACGGATCCTATGAGAAGATCAAATAACAGAATTGCATGTATAAAACTGAATATAAGAACAGTATTTCTGATATTCATCCTTTCACTCCATGAAATTTTAGAAAATAAGAAAGGTAGTGAGTTTCTTCATAACTTTCATTTGTGATTTTCTATCTTAAATTATCATGCTTATTTAATGAAGAAAAGATAAGGAAAGCCATCAATTTCTTACTTGGCCTACACTGAAGTATGCAATAAATGCCAAGCAGCTATCAGCCAATCAATATCTGACTTAGGAAAGTGCCAAAAGCTTTCCTATTGTTTAAATGGCAGTTATTTCTTCTAGTCCCCTGCAGAGGTTGTCAGGTGATGCAACTTGTGTTCATCTATGTCTTTCTCTCTTCTCCTCCCCCCCTCTCCCCAATCCAGATGACATATTTACAGACCTGAAAATAAAGCTGATTTCCAGGAATCATTCTTCTCCTCTAACTCTTGCATAGATAACCAAGGTAAATTGCCTCCTAGCATACTAGCAACAGTCCATTAGAGGCCTCCTGTGTTGTCTTTTGATAAAAAAAATTTTAAAATATCAGAATCTTAAACAACCTACATGCCAAAAGAAAGATCATCTGGTACTGAAGATATCTCTCCAGTTCTACTCAAAAGTTGTGCTCTAAAACTAATACCTGTGATTATCTCTCCTTAGCTGGCATCCATCTCAATACATGGAAACACTATATTAAGCTTTTTCGAAAAAAAAAAAAAATCCAACTTTTCCACTACCTAGAATGCAATAAGACATTCTACATACACAGCATATCTCTTATTCTACATCACCCACTACTAGGCACACAGAAAAGGCTTGGAAAAACTTGTGCCATTGTTCTTGACATTTCCAAAACGTGACTCTTCCTGGTGTCAAGATCTGCTCAGTAAACTGCCATCCTCTGTAATTAGGTAGCCTGGCTTTTTCTGTAGTTGATCACTGCATGTCATGAGGGATGGATTTGAGCTTCTCCAACAATGTAGGAATGCCTCAGGGCTCATTTCCATTGCATACTCGCATTCTCCTATACACAAATAACTTTCTCTCACTGACCAATAACTTAATCCACAGTTCTGATGATGACAGTACTCCATTCCTCCTACTCATTTGATATTCTTTAATGGGGTGAAGGTAACCAAGTCGCATTCAGTACTATCAAAACACAGTCTTGCCTTCTTTCTCACCCAAAAGGATCTCAGTTTCCCTTCTCCTACCTTCAATAATACACAAACCACTAGATAAGAGTAGATCTTTCCTCTTGGACTGACATTCATGTCTGGTCTTTCCTGGCATATCATATCACATCACATCAACAGCTTCCTCGGTATGTAAAATAACTAGGTATCTTTTTCTGCTCAAGCTACAGTTTACCATCCAGTTACCAACTCTGTACAAATTCCAAAAGCTTATAGTGCTTTTGACATGTTTGGTATGGTACACCAAAAATCTCCCTAAAAATTCTTGTCCAGAGGAGGGTGACTTGACTGAGAGAGAGAGAGAGAGAGAGAGAGAGAGATGATCTCTCTCTCTCTCACTGATTCCATTCATGCAATTATAGTGAGCTTGCAGCTGACCTGTAAAAGAATATTAGACAGCTCAACTACAAACTCACTATAATTGCTTCTTTTCTTTTATTCAGCCATCCTCATGAATTGTTCCTGAACAACTATAACCTCTTTTTCAAGAAAAATATCAACAGTCCTTTCTCAACCTTCAACTATACCATACAAATAGCATTATTATATAGGTTCTTCTGTCACCTCTTGTGTGTATGTGGAAATGATATGTATAATTCTTGATTCCAAGCAAACAAACAGTTGCTCATGCAATGAAAATGCACTACTTTCTTAGAAGTACAAAATATTACCAACTTTCTTCTTTTATTAAATAATCAAAAAATAGAGCCTCCTAAGCTCAGTCAGTACAGTATAGACAAAGCTCTTTGGTCGGAAAGACCTGGGTTCGATTTTTGACTATGATGTGAGGAACCTTTACCTGGTCTCTTTTAACTAAAGATGAGTTAGCTAGTCTCATACAGAGGAAGAGGGTTTTTTCACCCAGAAACTTGGGTTTCTCATCCCTCAGAACAGGCAACCCGGCCCCATGAACATGATATGGATTTACAGTCATAATATATATATATATATATATATACACACACTGGGGGAGGGGGGGAGCTCTGCCACCCTGGTGCCTAAGTTATAACCAGGAATGAAACTGGAAGTTTCATTCCTGGTTATAACTTTCATAAGTTCTATGCAACACTATTGTTACTTGTGTTGGATCGTACATCATGGCTCTGAATCCGCCATCTTGTTAGAAAGTAGTTCTTATTTAAATTATCTTAATTAATTGTTGGTTGATTACTAATCCAAATATAGAGAAATTTATATTATCTTGCACCACCCTATATTCAGATTAGTCTATATAATATAGTGGAATCAATCACCAACTAACTTTAGCAATCTCACTTTTCTACAGGCCGAGTTTAAAATAAATATTTAAGGCTTCCGCAAGATCCGATAAACTTTATGAGTGGTGCAATCAAGAAAAATCAGGCAAACAACAAATTGAATCCAATAAAATAAACATTTAATACAGGGTTATAGACATGTACATTTAAGTAAAACTTTAAAAACAAGATAATGCAAATCAGCTTAGTCCAAATACTCATAACAAACATAAAACATTAGGCATCGCAAATTCAGCTGTCAATACTATATTCATCCGAATAATTGAAGATGGTCCACACAGTTCAATGTTACAGAATCTCACAGTAAGTATTTTTAAAGTAGAATTCTCTAATTCTCTCTTAGTCAACTAACACTTAATTTAATTATGAGGCAGTTACCACTTCAAGGGGGAAACACTTTAAAGCTCCATACTTCAGCTATTTTTAGTAGAACGCCACAGTTAATGTTAAGATATATCAGGCGGAGCTAACTCTTATATCTTCACGCTGAAATATTAAAAAAAAATGGACTGCTCTTACCGGGTTACATCTTTTACACATTGGATTCACTATAGGCACACTTAAAACTGTAGTTAACTATCATTCTGAAGCAAACACTATTCAAAAGAAATCTTCACTATAATAACTGAAATGTTAAACATAAAGCTTCATAAGTCATGATGCACTTGTATTAGGTAATCTACTTATTCCTTATTTATTACTATGCATTAAATTCAGCCTTGCACTATTCTTCCTCAAAACAATTTTAGAATATTCCAATTGCCGTAGATGATTCCAATGAACAGTAGAAATATTCCAATTGCTTATTAATTTCCCGGTCCCTTCTTAATTTATTTATGGCATTTCTAAATTCCCTTTACTGCCACCCGTTACTTCACTCCGTGCTGTCCTGAATGCTTCTCCCCTCTTTACTTTCGTTTTCCAATTAAATACCTTCATTCTTCCTGCCAAAATCTGGTTCTAGCCAGTCCAGCTCATATCAACTCCTTCTCCCTTCGAATACTGTAGCTCACGCTCCACGCAAGTGCAATCTAAAATTAACTCAGTTTCCTTGACAACAGCCTATCAAATGCATTCAGAAGAATTACATAAAATTATATCTTGCATACAGAAACAAAATAAAAGGATATTTTACAATTCAAATAATATATATTTAAATATGATGAACACAAGTTCTTATAATATATTTGCACAGCTTCTTATAATATTAACACAGGAATAAAAAGAATAATTTGAATGACATTTTAACAGAGTTCTTTCATTAGTAATACATATCTTAAAATTATATAATTAAACAGCAATAAATAAACTCAACGTAATTATATGAATACTAATTTACAAGCAAGAGATTAACATCAAATAATATTTACAAGTCTTGCTTATGACATGGTGGATTATGTTAAATGTGAATGAAGTATTAAAACATACAAAATATCTTCATTCACAATTTAACACTTGCATCACTTTTCCTTTTTTTGGAGTCATGATATACATTAAATGTTCCCGTAAAGTCTTAAAAATGAACACGCAGAGATTAGTTGTCAAAGTGACACCTGGTCAAATCTTAAGAAATTGACAAGAAGTAAACATCTTACAAATACATCTTACACCAGGCTTTTGCTATATTTTTGAAAAATTTCTGTTCACATACCTACTTCCCAAAAACAACTTGTGCACAATACATTCAAAGTTTTACTTACCGAGCTTTTCCAAGTTCATCTTCACGTTTTTCTAGTTCAGATGCAATACGTTTTCTTTCTTCTTCTGCCATATCTTTTTTTTCAGAAAGCATTTTACGATCTGCTTCGATTTTGATTTGGATCTCTTTCATTTTTTCTTCAGAAAGACCTATACAAAAATATCCTTTATATATAAAAACAAAGTCTGCAGACAACATCAGTACAGCAAAGTTAGCAACGAATACAAATTGTCAAATAGAATGCAACCAGTAAAGAATGAGATGAATAAAACAGCATGTATGAAATGACATAAGAGCAAGACAGCAACTGAATTAAAATCATATATAAAGAGAAATGATATAAACAGAATACTTACAAATAAATATAACATATGTTGATAGTACTAGAATCAGCTGTAATTATAACAGCTTCAGAATGATAGCATTCACTGGTTTATATTATCATTTGAACTTATTCTTTGAATTTTCCCCCTCCTCTTTACCTTTTTTTGAATGCTGGATGAGTGAGTAATATTTGAATGTGGTTAAGCATTGAACAATAGATTTGCTTGCATTTTTTGGAGATTAGTGTACAGTGAGAGCTTAAAACTTTAATGTACTTTAATAATTATATTACACTCAATACATTTTGGAAAAATTATGGAGACAACTACCGTGTTTGAGTAAAACTTTAGTTTAATATAAACCAAAATCAACACTCGACATTTCGACCTTCATATCAAGGCCATCTTCTTGAGCATATACACTATATACAGAGAAACACGCTGCACTACAATCTACATGGTTTGCTAAAGTTACTGACCAACCGTCATAACAATTATTGGCCTGACCTCTGGTGGGAAAAAAAAAAAGAAACTTTACTACATCAACACTAGAGTCCTATCATTATTATTATTATCTACTGGTTACAAAATTACATTGGGCTGGAGAGTAACATGTTTATATATATATATATTAAAAACATGATTATACATTTAAATTTCAACCAGTTGTTATGAAATAGTTTCCAATACTAGCTGAAGGTTGCTTAAAGTCAGAACTGGCACTAGGGTCTTTGCTGCTCGCATGCAATTTCTATCTAAGCGCCCCTGTAACGATCCGGGCGTGTGTGTGGTTCTTTTACAATAATAAAAATTTTAATTATTTGAAATTTCTTAAATAAATTTTGACAGAACAGTCACACGTTGGTTCGCTAAATGTAGCGAACCGGGGGTGTCAACTAAACAGGATAATCGTTAAAAACTCAAATATTAAAAAAATTCTCAAAAGTTAAAGCAAATTTTGATAAAGCCACTTCACTTTAATCCGTTGAACATAATGATATAGGGATTACAGAATTCTCACCAACCTGAATCGCTAACAAAATTAAAATGAATTTTAATTAAAGTTAATTTATTTGAACTAAAGTTTAAAAAATTCTCGTATTTTACAAATTACTAAATTCTTAGTAATTTGTAAAAAAATTTTTAATAATTTTTATAAGTGGAACTATCTTTTAGGAAAATAAAAGAAACTCAAGACAGATGAGAAAATAAGAAAAGAATTCAGAAATAATTAGAACATTTAATATAAGTATTCAAAAAATAACATCTTTACAGAATAACAGAAAATAAATTAAATTAGATAAATATACTTGAATTTTTTTTTTTTTTTAAATTTTAGGGTTTTTGATTTCATATTCACAAAATTAGAAATAATGGACAAACGTCTAATTCTGCACATATATCATTTTCAATAGCTATTAAGGGCAAACTAACAAGCCTTTTTTGTGACATACTTGTTCTTAAGTAGGTTTTAATCAATTTCAACTTGGAAAAAGGAACATTCACCGCTCACTACACTAACAGGTAAGGTTAATAGTATTCTTAAAGCAATTGAAAAGTTAGGGAAAGATAAATTATTGGACACAAAATTAAGAATATCGAAAGGGTTTTGAATGTTTGAATTATCCTTCCGAAAAATATCCCGGAAAGCACATAACTCGTCACATAGTTCTATTGCATTTACGTCTTTATTGTCGGCGTTCTTCAAGAGACTCTCTAAATCGTCACAATTTTTTTCGTAAATCTTCATTATTAATTTGTAGTAATCTATACAAGAAATTGAAATTATATATTTTTAGTTGTTCAAAACGTTCTATTAACGAACAGATTGCAATATCTAGAAGTGTATAAAACACATTCACTCTAAATTTATCTTCTGGTGATCGTGGTGTTTCATCATGATGCTCGTAGTCAAATTGTCGTTCTTCTTTTGTCGTCAAACTTCCGTACCAGTTTTAAATTCTTGTTCTCCATCCACCTCTTCACTCAGTTCTTTTTCCGTTTTTAGAACTTCTTTAAGATTTGTATCTGATCGATACTCTTGTAAGAATATTTTTAAGTTTTTGATACATTCTAAAGCAAGTGTAATGTTCATATTTTTGTCTTGAAGCATTTTACTCACAAGGTTTATTCTGTTAAGTAAATCATGCCAAGTTATAAGAGAGCGAATAAATTTGTAGTCCTTTATTTTAGCACAAAATGTTTGTGCTTCATGCTGAGTTCCTTTATTAAAATTTTCATTATTTAAAATTTCAAAAAAGTGCATTGTAAATTTCTCCTAACTGATATCGTAGAGGGCGGATTGCATTAATTTACTTTCCCATCGCGTTTCTAATGGCTGTTTCAATGTTAATTTTTTTTATGAACTTTAAAAGGATTGCCCAACGTTTGTAAGAGAATGAAAAAAAATTGCATATTTCTTGAATAATTGCAAAGAAACTAATTGTATCTACATTCACTTTGGCTGCGTCATTAATGATTAAATTTAGAGTATGAGCAGCACATGACACATAAAAAACTCGAGGATTTTTGTTCAAAAGCAAATTTTGGAGCCCATATTTTTCCCCTTTCATATTTGCCCCATTGCCATACCCTTGACCTCGCAAGTCTTCAATTTCCATTATTGTTGCACATAAACCACGTCCTGTGGAATATGATATATCTGCAAAACCTAAAAAGTTTTCCCTGATCTTCACAATTCCATTGTCACAGGAAACAAAGCAAATAATAATGGTCATTTGTTCTGTTTTGCTTACATCAGGTGTGCAGTCTAAAATTATGAAATAATATTTAGATTTTCGAATTGATAATAAAATTGTATCCCTGATTGCGTTACTCAAAGTTCCCAATATTTCATTTTGTCTTTACTCAAATAGTGTACTCCATTGTTTCGTTGTAGGGTCCTTTCAACATGATTTTCCATAACGGGATCAAACTTCACAAAGAGTTCGACTAATTTTAAAAAATTGCTGTTATTTCTTTCATATAATTTATCAGATGATCTGCGAAAAGTTAAATTTTGGCTACCAAGGATTTTATAATTTCAATCAAGCGTTCTAAAACACTCATCCAATGTTTCTTTTCCATTGAGTATGGCAATCAATAGTAGTTTTGTTTTTTAAATTTTTATCAAGTTCCTTCTATTTTAAGAAATTTTTCATGTGAGTTAAACTAGTCTCATGTCTATGCAAAGTTGTACTTACATTTCTCCAATCGTTATAACCTTCTACAAGACTACTTGATTCAGTAGGTGTGAAGTCTGCAACAAAAGCAAAAAACAGAATTTAAAGTTTCGGAATAAATGATCCATGTTCGTGGCATGAGCTCCCCGTTTTCCATTTTTCTATTATAATACGTGTCACCAAATTTACGACCATATGTATCTCTGGGATATATTATATTTTTCTTTTGAACAGGCCCCATTTCAATTAAAACAAATCATAATTTTTCATCAATATTTCTGCATTCAACTGGATCTTCTAAATTCACAGAGACTAACAATGAGTTAGTTTCGTGGTCAACTACAACTAAATCCTCTCCTAACTGTTTTTCACTTAAATCATGCGTCTGGTTATCTTGTTCAATAGTTGCAATAGTACTTTCATGAAAACTGGGTGATGTGCACGGTTCTTCAACTCTGATTTCTGACGTATCGAGTTGGTTACTTGATACGTCAGAAAGTTCTTCTATAGCCAAGATTTCTTGGCTATAGAAGAACACACTAACAAGTAGAGATAAGGAAGTTGTTATTACACTTTATAAGGCCTTGGTATGTCCTTATTTGGATTACTGTGATAAAGTCTGGTCTCCTGGGTTTCTTGGGGAAGCAGTGGAGAAGATTCAGAAGTGAGTGATCTGTGGAAAATGTTCCCTATGAGGATAGATTGAGGGTATGTGGATTGCAGAAGTTGGTTAATAGGAGAAAAAGAGGAGATATGATAGAAACATTTAAGTTACTTAAAGGTCTTATAGGATTGATGCAGCAGAAATGTGTCAGCAGTTGGCTAGAAGTAGCCAGAACAAGAGATCATCCCTGGAAGTTTAATTAATTTGTGGTTAGTAGGCGTGAGTACTAGATTTTTTGCTTGGAGAGCTGTGAATGAGTGGAATGGCTTGCCAGTATCAGGTGGGAGTGCTTAGTTTATTAATGGGTTCTAAGAGAGGTATGATAGAATGTGTGTGTGTGGTTTGGTTATCTCGCAATGAGTCTTCGGACTCCATGGAGGTTCCCCTTACAATAATAATAATAATATGATCAGAAGGAATTTGTGATCCAGGTTTGAGTCGTATTTCTGGGTTTAGGAAATATTGGTTTCTCACCATAATTCCTTTTTGAAACCAATATTTCTCAAGCCCAGTTTGGGTAGTAAATAGCTGTTATTAGCTAAATAATTTAATAATTGTTTTTTGTGTTTATTAGTGTCAGTAATAACTTGTTTGTTCAGTGAAGTTGTCAGTTCTTGATCACAATCATTGAACAAGGGTGATGAAACATTGAGTATAATATCCTTTCTTTTATGCTTACACGGTGATCAGAATACATTTTGGGAAAATTATGGAGACAACTACCGTGTTTGAGTAAAACTTTAGTTTAATATAAACCAAAATCAACACTCGACATTTCAGCCTTCATATCAAGGTCATCTTCTTGAGCATATACACTATATACGGAGAAACATGCTGCACTACAATCTACATGGTTTACTAAAGTTACTGACCAACCGTTATAACAATTATTGGCCTGACCTCTGGTGGAAAAAAAAAAAACTTTACTACATCAATGCTAGAGTCCTATTATTATTATTATTATTATTATTATTATTATCATCATCATCTATTATACATTTAAATTTCAACCAGTTGGTATGGAATAGTTTCCAATACTAGCTGAAGGTTGCTTAAAGTCCTAAAGTATGCTAGATACTAAGTAATGAGTATTAATATGAAGCAGGCCTCTCGGATAACACGCTCAACACCTTACACCAAATTGATTGGAAAAGTACCCGCTCTTTACACCATACAAAAACCTGGTATGAAAAAAAATTTAAAGAAGCCTGGGAAATTCTGATAAACCATCCTAATATCAACAATAATAGTGGCATGAAAATTCCAAGAATCTGGATGGCACATATTCAGCCTACTTAATACTTAGTATCTAGCATACTTTAGGACTTTAAGCAGGGCAGGCAGAAGCGGGCATGCAGAGCATGCGGGCGCCGCTACAAAGGGGGCGCGGTTCATAAGTTCAAGTTCATTTTTAAGAAACAAAATTTTTATCATAAAAACAAAAAATTCTTAGAATGATCAATATTAAAATAAATAAGGCCGGATACACCGAATAAAAATTAAAAAAAAAAAGTATATTGCTGCCTCGTTGATCAGCCAGCTGTTTACAATTTTGTAGCGAGAGCAGGCTAAATGCTTGCCTGCAGAATGTTGTGTCTACTGCAGTCTATCTAAAGTGAAACGGTGAACGGTTTTATGCGCAGAAACGAATTTTCGTACAAAACATTTGTTGCTAGTTAACCAGTTATATGGTACGCATCTCAGTAGGCTACTGACAGTAGCGCAGTGCGGACTATTATTTCGTCTCTGTGTCATGTTGTGTAATATGGTAATCATCTCAGTAGGCTACTGACAGTAGCACAGTGCGGACTATTATTTCATCTGTGTCGCATTGTATTAATTTATTGTGGGTATAAAATAGAAATTGAATTAAAAATTAAAAAAAAAGTTATCTGGTGCACAAAATCGTAAGCACCATGCTGCGAAAGAACCAGATATTAAGAAGCAAACTGGGGCTCTTAATAAATTTGTTAAAATATTAAAATATTCTGATGCAATATGTCCTCTAAATTTTAACTCTCTGTCTACCACCACCCCTAAATCTCTAGCTTCATCTTTTCCTGAAGTACAGTTCTATCAATATGGTAAACAGCCTGTAATCTATTTATCCCAAAAATCCATAACTTTACATTTTTTCTCCATTAAACTGATATCCATTATCTTTTGCCCATACGGACAGCCTATTTAAATCGTCCTGCAAGCTCTCCACATTGGCTCGAGTAACTATTACTATACCTAATTTTGCATAATCAGCAAACAAATGAATATTTACTTTCAAGTTATTTCCTATGTCATTTATGTACAAATTAAACAATAGTGGTCCCAGCACTGAACCTTGCAGCACACAACCAGTCACCTGTTTTTGCCTTGATTCTGCCCCTCCACATACCATTTTTTAATATCTATCTAGCAGCTACCTTTGTATCCACATAACCAGTATCATCCTTCCCCATTTGTTCTAATTTGCATAACAGAGCTCCATGTGGTATTCTGTCAAATGCCTTTGCAAAATCCAGCAAAATCATCATGTAGCCATTTCCTGTATCCAACTCAGCTGTTACTCTATTATAAAATGTTAGTAAATTACTAAGGCATGATCAACCCTTGACAAAGCCATATTGATCCTCATGCAGTATCATATTTTTATCTACCCATTCCTGAATTCTCTTTTTTATCAATTTTTCTAGTATTTTTACCACCATGTCTCAGATACTGATTGGTTTCTGTTACATATGTTATAGCAGTAACCTCACTTGGATGATATACCCTTGCAAAGTAGTCACTCAGTAACTCAACTATTGTATCTGCTTCTGTCACCTTCGTCACCATCAGCACTCATTAAGGTTAATCTTCCATAGTCATTCTTTCTCAGTATCTCAGGCATGGTGGTAAGAGTACTAAAAATAAAACAAAAAATCCCAATCTTATAGGATTGATGCAGGGGAGATGTTTCAGTGGTGTTGACCAAGGATATTGTAAAACATGAGAAATATTTTGTCAAGAATGGGTATATGTGGAACTACAGAGCAGGTGATTATGACACAAGCTTAGGAAGAAGCTTGAATCTATGCCATGGCATAAAACACTGCAATAGAAAGATGTCAGAGCATGAGACACAGTTAAGGTTAGGTAGAGGAAGCAGTATTAAATTGTATACTTAAAAAAAAAAAGGTAAGGAGGGTTAATTAGGTAGGAGTTAGATGGATGAGTAATATCATTTAGAATAAGCTGCAGAAGAAGAAAATGCTATAGAGGGTATATAAGGAAAACGGTAACCAGCATGGTAAGGAAGGCAAAATCTGATAATGAGAAGAATCTAGCTGAGCAGGCCAAAGGAAATCACTAAGTGATTTCCTTTGTGCAAACGTAAGAGGAAGAATGACTGTGGAAGATTAACCTTAATGAATGCTGATGGTAACAAGGTAAGAGAAACATAAAATAGGTGAGTTATTGAGTGGCCACTTTGTAAGGGTATATCATCCATATGAGGTTACTGCTGTAAACATATGTGACAGAGACTGATGTGAGAACAGAGGTGGATGAATCAGAAGTTCTCAGGATAGTGCCGAATCTCAATGTAAATACAGCTGTCAGATTAGATGGGATATCAGCTAGGGTTTTGAGAGACTATGCAAGGGGCTCTTTAATTTTAAGTCTCAGCTCTGGTAGAGTTCCAAGGGAGTGAAAAGAGAACAGAATAATTCCTTTGCATATGGGAGGTTCAGTAGCAAATTATAGACCCATCAGTATCTCGGGTGTGAAGGTAAGAGTACTAGAAAAATTGGTGAAAAAGAGAATTGAAGAATGCCCATACATGAGAGGTTGCTTGATCAACCTATAGTACATTAGTACCATATATGGGTAGTGGGTTGGGAAAGGAGGAACTTGTTTACATTGGATTTAAAAGACTGTATATTGTATTCCTTTAGAAACATAACAAGGGGGAACACTGTTCCACAATACAGTAGTTGCAGGGAGCAAAGAAGAGAAAAAGAAGCCTGTTTCAAGGTGCACTGTGAAGGAGTGTTGAGCAGCATCTGGATGTGTTCCAATGAGCTTAGTACTAAGCGGGGGAATTATTGATGCTATTGCCGATGAACATTTCCCACAGAAATATTTGTAAAATACACATAATGTGGAAACCAAGCATCTGTGTTCAAGTGGGGGAAGTTAGTTGGTAAGAGATGGGCCATTAATAATACTAATTGCTCTCCTCTAAAGTGAGTCAAGAATTTTGAGGGAGCTTTTAGGGGACCCACCCCATATGTGACAGCAGTGTTCAATAGCTGGGCGGATTTGAAATTTGTATAAAGTTAACAGCTGTTCAGGGGTGAAGTAATGTTTCGAGTGAAATGAGAAGAGTGAGAATGAAAAAAAAAAAAATCCTACTTTTTTAGAAGTTGAAGATGCAATGGTTGTGATGTCTTTATGCCAGGAGAGACTTGATATCAGAATAATTCCAAGAAGAGAAATCTCAAACTGTCTGAAAATTTGGGCGATGTCAAAAATAATATTAGGAGTAAACGATTATTTTTTATGAGAGATAAGACAGAACTGGGTTTTATTAGGATTGAAATTCATGAGGTTATCTGAACCCCACTGGAGGATGGTTTGGAGATCAGAATTGAGGGAAGTGGTGGTGGTTGATGCTCTGTAGGTTGAGTTGAGTTGTGTAGAGTGAAGTTTATCAAAGGAAATGGAGGAGCGCAATGTGCTGTCATCTGCAAAACTCTGTATTGGGTGGAGGTCAACTGAAGTAGGTCATTGATACTGGAAGTTTATTTTGCACTTGGTTAGACCATAATAAATTTAGTTTAATCCTTTATCCAAGTGTAAGCAAACAAAGTTTGAACCTGAAAATATCTTCAGGACTGAGGTAAGGCGGTACATCCCTTGGCAACTTGTAGCAAAGGTGGACCAAGCTCTCATCACTCCTTGTCTCAATATCTCCCATAATGCAAAGCACATCTCCTTGCGGACATGTATACTGCTGTGCATTAAGGGAAGGGCCACTACCCAGACTAGTTTCGACCTTTATTGAGGTCTATCAGTGGGAGGCAGATCCAGAGTGGTGATGCTAAGGCAGAAGCAATGGAGAGGTCATATTTACCAATTGATGTTGCCACCCGGTGTACCACCTTATTATTAAATTACTCTGAATTTAGAGAAAGATGTTGGAAGTTTATTTTGCACTTGGTTAGACTATAATAGATTTAGTTTAATCCTTTATCCAAGTGTAAGCAAACAAAGTTTGCACCTGAAAATATCTTCAGGACCTCTCCATTGCTTCTGTCTTAGCATCACCATTCTGGATCTACCTCCCACTGATGAGACCTCAATAAAGGTCAAAACCGGTCTGGGTAGTGGTCCTTCCCTTAATGCATAGCAGTATACATGTCTGCAAGGAGATGTACTTTGCATTACGGGAGATACTGAGACAAGGAGTGAGCTTGGTCCACCTTTGCGACGAGTTGCCAAGAAATGTACCACCTTACCTCAGTCCTGAAGATATTTTCAGGTGCAAACTTTGTTTGCTTACACTTGGATAAAGGATTAAACTAAATTTATTATAGTCTAACCAAGTGCAAAATAAACTTCCAATATCTTTCTCTAAATCCACAATAATTTAATAATAAAGTGGTACACCGGTTGGCAACTAGTATAGGTAAATGTGACCTCTCCATTGCTTCTGCCTTGGCATCACCACTCTGGATCTGCCTCTCACTGATGAGACCTCAATAAAGGTCGAAACCGGTGTGGGCAGTGGCCCTTCCCTTAATGCACAGGAGATGTCCGCAAGGAGATGTGCTTTGCATCATGGGAGATACTGAGACAAGGAGTGATGAGAGCTCGGTCCACCTTTGCTACGAGTTGCCAAGGGACGTACCACCTTACCTCAGTCGTGAAGATATTTTCAGGTGCAAACTTTGTTTGCCTATACTTGGATAAAGGATTAAACTAAATTTATTATAGGTCATTGATATATAGCAGGAAGAGGGTTGGTGAGAGAGGACAGAACCATCTACCACCAAAGTAGAGGCTGTTGCCTTCATGCCTTTTGCAGTATTATGGGATACTAAGCCAATTGACATGAAGGCAACAGCCTCTACTTTGGTGGTAGATGGTTCTGTCCTCTCTCACCAACCCTCTTACATCTAAGAGGATACTAAAGTTAAATCGACATAGAAGTCATATACTTCTATATATAAGTAGCAAAATGGTATCACTATATCATTAAAGTACTCTAGATCATATATAGTTGCAGAAAAGTTTTTTTTTTTTGATATACCATTTTACTATCTGTATATGTAAAATATGACTTCTGCATTGATTTAATCTTAGTATCTTCCTCAGTCTAACTCACACTGATGAGACCTCAATAAAGGTCAAACAAAACCTGTCTGGATAGTGACCCATTCCGTAATGTTTGTGTATTATGGAATACTGAGGCAAATGATATGCCAGCAGCCTCTATATACAAGTAAACTAAATGTGCAGATGCTTCATGTGCAAACTTTGTTTGCTTACATTTAGGTAAAGGATTAAAACAATAATATAATTTCTTGTTAAGTATAATATACTTTTCAACCAAGTAAAAAAAAAAAAACTCTTTAAACTTCATACTAGTCAAAATTAAAGATACCAAGAAATTATATACTTGGTTTAATCCTTTATCCAAGTGTAGGGAAACAAGTTTGCACCTGAACTATTTTCAGGACTGGGGCAACTTGTATATAGAAACTTATAACTTCACATCACTTGCCTTAGTATTATCCCATAATGCAAAGCACATATCCTTAACGGTATGTATAATGCTATGCATTATGGGAAGGGTCACTACCCGACCAATTTCACCTTTATTGAGGTCTCGTCATAGGAGGGCCAGACCCAGAGGTGATACCAAGGTTGAAGTAATGCAGAAGTCATATTTCAACCTTGGTATCACCTCTGGGTCTGACATGAAAAGTTGTAAATCTATAAAACATCAGTATCGTGGTAGCATATCAGGATTATAAAACCAGGAACTCCACTCTAGAGACTAAATATTAATTTTTAATTCCATGTCTGCAATCCAATAAATTAGAGTTATGGGTTCACACTAATTCACTTCTATCATCCAAATTGACTGGGATGGTCATTTCATACCACCTAAAAAATACTCTCAAACATCCATGCCATAGTTGTATTTGAAAGAAGAGATTCCACCAGGATTGGCTAACTTACAAACCAGGTGTTGAATCAAATTCAAAACGAATCTGAAAAATACCTGGTGAAATCTAAGAATGTTCACAGCATTTGATATTTTGTGCATGCTTAGAATTTTGGAAGAGCAGGAGGATCCCTAAAAATATCCCCAGAAAAGGCAAAATGCAGAAACAGTTCATCTATGAGAAAGTGATCAGCAGTGGCAAATTTTCCATGCTTGCTGTGCAAGCTCATTAATTGAGAAAAAAGTATATTTATTTGTTAATAAATGCATGCATTTATAAGCATTCCATTTAGGCTTTTATTTTTGTAGACAGAAGACGTTTTAAGCTTGCAGGGCAATAATTGAGCTTTACGTTGTGTATCGAAGGCTGATGCTAGTCAAGCTACCTTGGCTTGCTCGGTTGTGGGAGCATCCAGGTCCTCACTTCAGCACTGTGATTTCATGCGTGCACGTAGTCATTTCCGCTCCCTCCACATCATCTCACCCTGTTGCTTAAACACGGGTCATACGCAGTCAAAGTAGCTCTAGCCAGTGAGCTTCAGCCAGCCTTTACAAGTGTGCATGTTGCTTTGGAAAGTTAAGTTACAACCACCTTTTTTATGACAATGTTATTGACCAGTTCATAAAGAAGAACTGTAGGGTAGAATTTGTATTCAAGTAGCTAAATTGAAAAAGATAGAATATCATTTGTAAAATAAATGCTGCATTTGTATGATTAAATGTACATAAATTTCTAAATACAGGTAACCCTCGTATAACGCGGTACTTATACAACACGGTTCTGATAAAGGAACAAGCTGAGCACTTTATTTTCTGGTGAGTTACATACAATATGTAATGCTTGCTTTTTTGTGTAAAAAATTATTTTTATAGTAATGGCCACAAACTGCAACGAAAGGGGAAAACCAACATTGAAAACAAAATTAATTTCTGTGTGATTTTTTGTCTTGACTACTTGTATTAGAAACTATAACTTATTTTAGGAATGTTAGTCAAATAAGTAATATTTATTATCCAACAGTTTCACCGATTTTTTGCTATCGGCATCTTCAGGGATACAATTGGTAAGCGTAAGTAACAGACTAGGTTTTAACTGACAGTTCTAATTCATACAAAATTAGTACTGTGCGTGAGACAATACGCGTGTCGCAGGTACATGATTTATTTGTTGAGAGACATAATGTAATTGGCGTGAAAGTTCATTTCTTTAGTGTTTAGTAATCTAATTAAAGTTTTCCAAATATCCGGTAGGATTAGACCTCGATTTTTATTTAGGTTTCCTGTTGAACGGGCGACTATAGCAGCTTCCTTGAAGGTTCTGGAATGGTAGTTCTCTTCTATATAGGGCATATGATTCTTATCCCACTCAATAAGATGGCTGGTAGTGGCGAAGGGAAGAAAGGCCTGAAATTCTTGTCTGTTGTTTCTAACATAACCTATGTGCTCCTTCTGTCTCGTTTCGAAGCTTCTAGAGGTCTGACCAATGTAACTAACATCACAGGAACAAGGTATATTGTATACTCCAAAGTACTTGTAGAATGGATGAGGGTCTTTCGGTGATCTTAAAAATTTCCGAATAGTGTTGACTGGCTTGAATGTTACTCTAATATTGTGTGGTTTTAGAAGGATAGCCAATTTTTTGAAAATGGTGCTAACAAATGGAATAGTTACAGTGCTGATGTATTGGGTGTCATCACGTTGTCTTTGTGGTATATCCAAAAAGAGAATCTTGTTGATGAATCTTTTAGGATAACCATTTAAGGATAGCTCTCTGAATATTGTAGTTAATTCTTCTTGTAAGTCATCTTGGTCTGTGGTATACTGTATAGCTCTTTTCTTAAGCATATGGATAATGCTAAGTTTCTGGGATATATGATGTGACGAGTTGAAATGGAGGTAACGTCCAGTATTCGTAAGTTTTCTATACACAGACAGGTTGATACTGTTATTAGTTTGTTTCTTTATTAGGATGTCTAGGAATGGAAGTTTTTCATCTTTTTCAATTTCTAATGTGAATTTGAAGGTATGGTGGAAACGATTGATTTTGTTAAGATAATCCATTAGTTCTTCTTTCTTATGATTCCAAATGATAAAGATGTCATCTACATATCTGTACCAAGTTGTAGGTTTTGGGGTAATTTGAGATAGGATTTTATCTTCTAGGTCTTCCATGAATAAGTCAGCACAAGAAGGAGAGATGGGGCTACCCATGGCTGATCCGGTAAGTTGTTTGTAGACAGTTTTTTGCCAAACGAAATAGTTCGAAGTTAAACAATGATTGAACGACGTAGTGATGTTTCTTGAGAACAAGTTGTCTAAGATGTTGATGACTTCCACAACTGGAATGTTTGTAAACAGAGATGTGACATCAAGGCTAGCCAGTATATCATCTTCAGAGATAAGGATGTTTTTTAATTTCTCAATAAAATGTTGTGAGTTTTTGATATAAGTATCCGAGTTGTGAATGTGTTGTTGTAAAATTTTGGCTAGATATTTAGATAGTTGGTAAGTTGGAGAATAGATTTCATCAACTATTGGACGTAATGGTGTACCTTCTTTATGTATTTTAGGAACGGCATACAATCTTGGAGTCAACGGGTGTATGGATTTTACCTTTCTTATTAAATCTATAGGCCAGTTAGTCATTCCACGTAATAGTTCGTTGGTGTCATTATAGTTTTTTTGCGTAGGATCTGTACTGAGAACATCATAGACAGACATGTCTGATAATAGGTTGTTAATTTTCTCTTCATAATCTTTTGTATTTAAGATAACAGTGTTATTGCCTTTGTCTGCTTTAAGTGTGATGATGTCTTTATTATTCTTTAATTTGAGTAGTGTTCTTCTTTCCATTCGGTTAGAGTTGGTGTTAGGAGATCTTGACGGAGCGGAGAGGATTATGCTGCTTTTTAATCATAGGTCATTAGCTATTGGGTGTGGTAGCAATGAGATGGCTTTTTCTAAGTTGCAGATGAAATCTATTTTAGGAATAGCAGTAGTTTTTAAGGCGAAATTGAATCTTTTTTTGAGAATTGAGATCTCAGGTTTTGTTAAAATGTGTTCAGATAGGTTCACTATAACTTGGTTATCTGGTAGAGACAGTTTAGAGTTAATGTGATTATCATATAGCAGGTTGAATTTATCAATTTGTGTCTTTTTGCTGTAACTGAAGGTTTTAGCATAACTGTTGTCAATCATATTATCTAAAAGTTGCCAGGTATCTTCATCAAGGTTATTAGAGATGTCTGTGAACAAATCATAGCATTGAGAGTCTATTTGGCTGAGCAAGGATCTCGTATGGCTAATTCTTTCTAAGAGAAGGGCGAATGAAGTTTTGTGGTAAATAATATTAGCTTTTTTGTTTTAAAATGTTGTTTGAGACGAAGAAATTTTGGGATAATGTTATTGTCTCGACACCTTTTTAAAAATGTCAGATGGTTTAAACACTTAGCCTTTTTGCATTTTAAACCTTCAAGATTGCACACCTTATTGTAAGTCATCTTGATCTATAGCTTTTTTCAAACAACTTACAATAATGTTATCCCAAAATTTCTTTGAAATAATGAATTACTGACCATATCAGACTTCAATCACACCTCTCATTCCCTGAATAATAAGAGGAGCAAGTGTGAATTTCAAGACCAGCATTCGCCCCTGTGACCAGTGAGAATCTGTGAGAGAAGTCATCTATTAAGTAGACTGTCCTTGATTGCATTAAGTATTTTTCGGCTGGTTTTTGTGACACATCCAACTGAGAGAAGTATTTGAAAGTTGGGCAAATTTGGGATTTATATAGTGTGAGGATTTGTACATGGAAGAAGAAGACACCATGACTTTTAGATATTGATGAAACTCGGATTTAATGTATTTATGACCAGAGGTGTAAGCCAGTAGAAGAAAACTGATCCTGACTAAGGTCTGAACATTATTAAAAGTAAGTGCAATGAAGTGAGATCTTTCTTAGAAGACTGTGTTTTAACAGCTCTGAAGTTCATTAGTTTACCCTTGCTGCACCAGAAAATAGCAAGGAAATTCCTATTTAAGACATTTATGGAAGATGTTGAAATATGAATCATCTGAGCACTGCAAAATTTGTGAAATGAAGAAGATAAATAGTGTGTGCAGTTATGAGCACAATTATGAACAGGCTTTGTGTTCAATAAGAGGAAATTCTTAATCTACAGAAGGAAAAAAATGTGGTGAAGGCAGAGAAACTTGGCATGCCTTGCACTGCTAAAGAAATCCAAACAAAGAAAAACTGGAAAGAAATTGCAAATGGCTGAAGGCATACCATAAGATGACAACTTGGTAAAGAGGCCTCTATATCAGATCCAATCAAATGCCCTGGAAATGTTCAAGAGTGACCACATGTGTTCTCTACATCTCTCCATGTATTGTGTTGTGTTGAAAGGTGGGTATGGCTGGCTAGGAGATCTGCTGTGGAATTGGAATGATGAAATCCATACTAGTGACAGATTAACTGGTGGACCGCTAAGTTAAGAAAATTCTGATGATGGCTTTCCCCATTGCTTTTGAGAGGAATGAAGAGGGAATTGGGATGATAATTTGATGGTTGATTTTTATTTCCCTTTTTAGGGATAAGCTGGATTCTATGCTGCTTCCATGCTGTTGTGTACACAGTATGGCAATAAATGATATAGGATGGGTATTTATACTGGGAATTGGGAGGCAAACTGGTTGAGAAAAAAAAAATTAAAAAAGTCTGGAATGTTGGAAGAATAAGCAGAATTATCTGCTTATTCTTCCAACTTACTAAAAACAATTTTAGCATCTCCTCCAGATTAATCTGTGAAGTTAGAGAATGGATGTTGTTTGATTATGAACACTATGAAGTCTCCAAGCAAGAAGATTTCATTGTTTGGATAATTAGGCAGTAGAATCAAATTTCAGAGAAAAATAATCAAAGATGTCAAAGTGATTATTGGAATTATGAGATGCAGTAAATGAAAGAAATAGAGCATAGCAATGAATTTTGAGCCAAAGCAGATTATGAAGGTGGGAATTGTAGGTTTTGTAACAGAATGTCAGATCTGACAAATGCATATGCAAGTGAAGTTGATTTTTGTTTACACATATTTGATGAGGGAAAGGCATATTTTGCCATTTTTTGAATGTAACAAAGACATTTAACAGGATACCACATGATAAGCTAATATTTAATTTGTAGCACATGTGTTTAGATATCAGGTTAGTGAACTGAATTCAGGATTGGCTGTCCAATAGGTATCAGAGAGTTGTGTGTGAGGGAGCAGTATCAAGGAAGCAGAAGGTTACAAGTGGACTGCAAGGGGATATTCAATTGTTTGCAGATGATGTGCAGCTAGGAAGGGTTATTAGTAACAGTGCAGATGTGAGCCCTGGAAAAAGATTTGAATAAACTGGACAGATGGGTAAATGAATGAGGATATCAGTTTAATTCAGCTAAATGCTTGAAGTTTGGGATATATCAATGGGAAGCTGCATAGTCTGTTGGAGGAAGTGGGGGAGGCAAGGGATTGGGGGTGATGATTAATAGAAACCTGGAATTCAGGGAACATATTTCAAAGGTGGTGAAGGTAACCCAGAGGATTGCAGCAATACTGAGAAGGACACTGACCTACAGAGAGAGAGAGAGAGAGAGATAAGAGTTGTAATTCGATTGTATAAAGCTATGATCAAACCACACCTGGACCAATGTGCTCAAATTTGGTCTCCCTTCAAATCAGGATTTGAAGGGAATAAATTAACTGTGGAAAGACTGCAGGAGGAAGGAGTGAGGACAGGGGGCCATCCCCGGAAGTTGTGAGCAAGGATAAGGAGTGATTTCTTTGAATGGAAAGTAGTTGAACCATAGACTGCATTGCCTGATAGAGTGGTGAGAGCACAAACGGTCAATTGGTTCAAGGAGTGGTGTGATAGACTGTGTTTTCTAGGGTGGGCCTCCCACGATGAGTCTTGTGACTACATGGAGGACTGAATCATAAAAATAATAATAGTAATAATAATAATATTATTATTGTTGAAGAGTAGTCATCACTTCATAATCATTCTGATTTTGCCATTTTTCAAAGTTCTTTCCATAAAAAGTAGTTATTGTGCATTTTTGTTCATTAAATAAGATTCAGAAATGTTATTAGTAATTTGATAGAAAAGCATACATGAGTTTTATTTCACAAAATTATTTTGATATTCATTATGGCAGCTTATTGTTTTCACAAAGTAAAAGCACCGCAGTATTTAAGATGAATATTATGATTTTATTATTATTATTTTTTTTTTTTATTATCTGAGACCTCCAGGAAGTCAAGGACTCATCGAGGGAGGCTGTAAATTACCCAACCCAGCTATCATACCTTCCCTTCAATTCATTTACACTAGATGCACTCACTACCCCTAAGGGCAAATTATTCCACTCACTCACTGCTCTCTGAGAGAAAAACCTACCTCTTACCCCTTTCTTGACTGAGAACAACCTTAACCTCCATGGATGCCCCGGTGTTCTCTCCCCGCCTTCCATATATCGAAAAATTTCTTCATTTGAAATGCTATAACACCCATTCAAAAGTTTATAGACCACTATCATATCACCTCTCTTTCTGTTAACCAGAGTCTGTAATCCACATACTCGCAATCTATCCTCATAATCTAAATCCCATAATCCATATAATCTTTGTAACTCTTCTTTGCACCCTTTCCACAGCTTTTTTATCCCCTTGAAACCGTGGAGACCAAATCTGCGCACAGTAATCCAAGTGTGGTCTTATCAAAGCCTTATAAAGAGGCAAAATTACTTCTTTATCCTTACATGTCAAGGTTCGCTTCAGCATAGAAATTATCCTCTGAGTTGTATGTGCAACTTTTGTTATGTGACCTTTGAACTTTAAATTCTTATTCACCAATACACCAAGATCCCTTGCCTCTTCAGTTTCTTGTAGCATAACCCCGCTAATATAATATGTCGCTGGATCTCTAATCATGCCAAAGTGCATAACTTTACACTTACACTTATTAACATTAATCTGAGAGCCATTTTCGTTGGCTCTCAGTTTAATGTTATTTGCCCAGATTTCCAGTCTATTCAAATCATTTTGTAATTGCTGAATATCGGTAGCATCCCTGATTGCCCTGCCTATCTTCGCATCATCAGCAAACAATTGCAAATCTGATGATAGACCCTGCTTGAAGTCATTAATGTATAGATTGAACAATAATGGCCCAAGGACTGAATCCTGAGGTACACCACTGGTTACCTTAAATCTGGTAGATTCACACCCACTGTATACCACTTTCTGATATCTGTCTGTTAACCATCCCCTGATCCAAATCAATAGATTATGTTCCAATCCCATATTCTCCAGTTTACGCAACAGCCTATCGTGTGGTATCCTATCAAATGCCTTAGAAAAATCCAACATTATCATAGTGTATCCATTTCCTTTATCCAACTAGGCCGAAACATTGTTATAAAATATGACCTTCCTTTAGTAAAACCATGCTGTTCCCTGCAGAGTATAGAATGATTGTCTACCCATTTCTGTATGTGAGTTCTTACTAACCTCTCTAAAATCTTCACTACTACACCAGAAATACTAATAGGTCGGTAGTTAGACACATCAGTTTTTGTACCACCCTTGTGCAATGGAACTATATTACATTCCTTCCATTCCTGTGCTATCATTCCTGAGCTGAGACTCAAGTTATACAAATGTGTGAAAGGCCTAGCCAATTCAGCTGAACATTCCTTTAACAAACGGGCAGATATTCCATCTGTCCCTATTGACAAATTCTTATCCAGGTTATGCAAAAGCTCTTCAACCTCATTTTCATGAACCTCTAACTCTTCATCCAATGTAGCAGTAGCACTGTGCACCATACTACATACACCTGGTTGATATATCTTAGCAAAGTGAGCATTCATTATATGAGTAGCACTCATATGTAGCAGGTATATGAATATGTTACAAGCTGCTAGAGAATATGAAAACAGCAGTGATGTTAATAAAAGCAGAGGAAAGAATTATGACTGAAACTGGGACATAAAAGTTTGTTTATGAGTTTCTTTCTATATTATGATAGAAGAAAACAGCTGATTTTATTAGAGAGCAAAATTAACTCAGTGCAAGCTCATAGAACTGCTTGCTTAGATATCCTCTGTCTCAGTCGTAATTCTCTTTTACTTCTCTTTGTGTTCTCTCACCATGATGCATACTGTATCTATCCACATTCATTTTCTTTAGCAGTACAGCATATAATAACTTGCAATTATACATGCATTCCAAGACTACAGCGTTTGCACTAGTGTCATTTTAAACAGCAAGTTAACCACAAATAACAGCAAAACAATGCCTGAGAATTGAAATAAGCACAGTTTTATGGAAAGAACTTTCTTTGTTTTAGAATGGGAACATAAGTAGACATCAATCAAACTAAAGTAATATGGATAATTTTCACTGAAATTAACTTTCTCTGTGAAGTATTTACAAGGAATGCAAAACAAATACTATATAAAATGACTATGCAAACTAACTTCATTCACATGGGAATTCAGAGCAAACAGTAAAGGAGAGAATAAAGATAAGTTAGACCTAACTTATCTTTAATCCTAACAGACTAAAAGATTGTATATTAGAAAGTTATATCATCATCATCAAATTCCTGACATGTACCCTCAAGGGGTGTACAGGATGTGATAGTACTACATGAAAAATTTACATCATTACTAACTTCCTATCTACAATTTTCCTCCAAGTTATATTTAAAAAAAAAAAAAAAAATCAAAATTTTGAATTCATTTTCATTTCAATTGCATGTTTAAAAACCAAAATTGTTATTAATCCCCCCCCCTACATTCCACACCTGTTTTTATCCTAGATTAGGTGTACATAGTATGGCTTAGGTCATCTGATGCAATAGGCAGTTGTCACCTATCTATTATTAAGAGATATATGGAATATATTTTCCTTTTAGAAGCTCATATTTAAAGATATTCTAGTTTGGTTTCCTACTGCAGTTTTTAAAAATTATCTAATGGGCAAAATTTATCCAACTGGCCAGAAAAACACATGCAAGTGACAGCCCAAAAATTGGAATAATAAAGGTGAATGCAGAATGCTAACTACAAAAATTCATCTAAATTACTACTAAAAATAAGTTTTGTTATACTATTACTTTAAAATTATCCATATATTATATTTATTTTGATTACATGATATATATATTTTTTAATTCCCTTATGTTCCACTCTGCTCTGCAGCACAGTCAGTTTTTGTAAATGCCCTCTGGGTGGAAAAATCTGGTCTTGCATTCTATCTAGGATGCAAAGAATTTATCATTTTCAACTGAAGGTTAGCTAGCCAGCCCCATACAGAACTGACATCTTATCCTCCAGAAAAACTAGGAGATTTTCATTCCATAAAATAGGCCAATTAGCCAGAGGATCACATGCAACTGACAGCCATAACTACAATGTGAAGACAGAATTGATCACCCAATTAGAGCATTAATTAGGTTTAAAAGAAGCAAAATTACTTGGCAGTGACAGGTCTGTGAGCCTAACATGCAAAGAAATATGGAATGATCCACCCACATAAAATTATTACATCACCAAGCTATGTGAGGCTTCTGGATTGGAATATTGCATTTAGTTAGCAATTCTGAAGGAACAATAATGCATTATTCCTTGCAAAGATGTCTCTCACACTAACACTGATGGAAGGAATGACAATCAGATAAAGCTGAAAAAACTAACAATGGTATGCAAAGTTTTAATAAACTCTTTAGGAGTTTCAACTAACAAACTGTGAAGCACTGAAAAGTGCAAGTCACGACAAAATTTGTGCCTATTCAGTGTTATAGTGTATAATAACAATTTTCTTTAATAAATTAATGAAATAATGAATTCGATTTTTATTAGAATTAAACTACTACTTAAAAATCTCTGCTGTCAAATGTTAAATTCTTATTCTCAAAAGTTTTTAAATAAAAATTCTGGAGCTTTCCTCTAAGGACCAAACAGAGAACTTTTCAAACCACTTTATCCCTCCAATAAGCATGGCCTATGCCCAGTGTCCTCCAGGTGAGCAATGAATTTTATTTTTCAATGCAAATCATCTAGTATCTAAAGACAGATGAGACAGCTGTAACTAGCTTTTTTTTATTGAGTGAAATAAAATATGTATGAAAAGAAGAATTATAATTTTTTGTCCTATAAAATATACTTTTCTCCAAATGGTTTCAATAGAATATCCAAGAAAATGGACACCTGAATTCATTTGTGATTTGGATGTTCTAATTTCAACAATCACAAACGAGAGCATGTTTCTGCTTGTAAAATTTAATAAGTTGCCAAACCAATGCACGTTGCATGTTTACAGAAATAACATAAACATCTGCAACCACAATCTGAAAAACTTCTACACATTATCTATATGGTATATCAGAATACTGTTTTATTTTTTTATGTGAATAGGCACAAAAGATTGGAACTCTACTATACATTTAGTTCTGTGGGTAGATAACCCAGTTCCTCTGTTCTTAAAGACCAAATATGCTGCTACATTTTCAAGCAGCTTCAGGTCATCAGTAAATAGCTTAGTGGTCTTACACTGGACAAGAAAAGCTATTTACCACCCAAAGACTAATGCATAAACATCCCTGCAAGAGCAGGATCCAATCCCGCAACCTAATAGTTTCAAAGTGTTGATGTTATCCACTCAGCTAACCAAGACAGCAAAGTGAGGAAGATGAGGAAACTTAGCTTTATAAAATAGAATATGAATTTGTAAATTAATTTATGTTTGGAGTAATTGAAGTTTTGAATAGTAAAAAATATTCAAATAATACAAATTTACCTTTCTTCCTTCTATTCTTTTTCTTCTTCTCTTTCTTTGCTTCAAGATCTGCTTCATCTGCTTCATCACTGTCATCCAACCCACTGCCTTCTGCAGATTCACTTCCATCACTACCTAGAAGAAATATTTGAAATGAATAATATGGATATCTTAGTTAAAGATTCTGTTTACATAAAATATATGAAAATGAGGCTGGGAAAAAAAAAGAAGAAACTTGTTATATGAAGATATACAGATTATATTCTCTCAGAAACACATAAGGGATGAGAGAGACTGTTCCAACAGAAGCATGAAGAAGAAGAAAAATTTGTTCTGTAAGTTTGGGATCAAACTATGAAGAATACAACTGCTACATGTATTTTAACTGATTTTGAAGAATTTCTAATGCCAATTTTGATGAACAGTAAACTGGGATCATAATATTAGAAATAAGGTAGTTTAAGTTACAGCAGTGAACAAATTAACCTGAACACACATTTTAAAGAAAAATTTTAATCTCATTAGAAAATAAGTACAAAAATTAGACTCCAACTTTACCTAATAATCTATATGTGCTCTCTGTTCCTAGCAAGTGCATTAATTAGCTTAGGCATGGACTCTACCAAAGTAAAACACATTTTTCTTATTGCTGCATCCTGAAACCATACTTTTATAATGGATTGTATTAAGTTATCCTTTGTATCACAAATTTTGCAAGTCTTTTTTTTTTCCAAGTCTTTTTTTCATTATGGTCCACAAATTTTCTATTGGGTTAATGTCAGGAAAGTTACAGTTTCCACAGATCCAGAACTGCTGGATCTGTGGAACTGCTGTTTTCTCCAATATTTTTATGAATTGGTCACTTTTCATCACACTGCCAAAAGGCACAAGTGATCCTGGACTGTCATGTGTAAAACAACCCCAGATCGTTTTAGCTTAAGAGCTTGTTGAAAGTGGATGGGAGAAATCTCAGTCACTGATTTGCAAACATAAGGTACTCGCTCTCCTTGTACAAAGAATATGACTTTCTTCCACTTCTGCCCACTGGAGTCTCTTTTTCTACATAGCCTTCATCAACAGTTGTTTCTGTTTTGGTCTGTGTGCAGTCTTCCCTGCTTCCAACAGTCTTCGATGGACTGTCATGTCAGAAACATTAATTCCACTAGCTGCCAGGTCTCTATTTAAGTCTACAGTAGACAATCTTGGATTCATTTTGCTTTTCCTAACTAGTAAACAATTTTAAGTAAGTGTAGTTTTCCTCTTTTGCCCATATTTTCCTTTTCTGTCAGGAGAAAAGGAAATTCTATCTTCCCTTCCCTAAACCTCTTTAAAATCGCATTAACATACCCAACATCACACTCATTGGCAGTCTGTCTTTGAATTATGGATGTGTATGCTGAGAAAGAGTATATATTTTTGAACGCTTTCTTGTAGATGTATCCATTTTATAGTTACCCAAAATGAATACAAATGTCAACTTGTTTACACTATTTAAAATGCACAACACTAATAATGAACATCATAGAGATAGTTAAAATACACAGCACAACCAAAATAGTGAACTAAAACTAAAACGGGAAATAGTAAACAAAAACCAAATTATTGTGAACTGAAACAAAAACCAACCAAAACCAAAAACTTATGAAAACTGAGCTTGTTCAGATTAATTTGTTCTCTACTGTAGACATGAGGTAGTATGTAAGTCAAAATAAGCTAGGTTAAGAGAGGATCAATGAACATGTGCTCCACATGAATTAGATAAAGGTGAACATTTGAGTGGCTGAATCTGTGGCAGCTATGACCTCGTGTTAGTGACATGTTGGACTCCATTACTGCACACATATGGCTGAAGTTTCTAAGGCCATAATTTGGCTAGATAAATGGCTATGTCACACTTTACATGCATTGAGAATTGAATGCTTTTAAGTTCTTGATGTTGGATGATGACTAAATGCCTCCCATCTGGCCACTGCAACGATACTGTTCATGTCTCACATGTTGAAAGGTAGTGCCAGCTGGAGTTGCTTTCGTACTGTTACGGTGTGATCACTCTGCAATGAGGCCACTAAAATGGAAGCATCAAGACAGCCATTGAAACTATGCAGCTGCTGCTTCCTATGCTGCACTATTCAGGTGTGATATGCAACCACCAAATCATCTGCAGAAAACTTAGGTACTGTCTGGATGTCATGCTTAGAAGAGTAGCTACCATACTGCAATCTATTGAGACTCATCCTCTGATATTACAAATAAACTGGTGTTTTTTGTTGTTGTTTTTTTTACTTGATACAGATGTATGGAATTGACTGAAACCTGTTCACACTAATAAAAAATCAATCCTGAATTTATTAGTTTCAGATTTCAATGTCTTCTTATAAACATAAATAAACTGCACTTCTCTGGTACATTAGCATATTACTAGGTGGGCTAAGATATACAATCCAGAAACCCTGCTGCTAAACAAAGAACTGTTTCAAGCCACTTTACATCTCCAATAAGTAGAATGATGGAGGTATAATATCATGCAATGAAAATAACCATCTGCCATATGTAGATCCAGAAATTTTCTAAAATTAGTTTTATGTACCTCCTGTAATAACAGTAATGATGGAAATAGCAAAGCTTCTTAGGGTAATGGAGCTATTCCCCTTACCAACCAAAGAAAAAAAAAATTTCCATTAAACATTATTATTATTATTATTATTATTATATAAGATGACCTCCAGGAAGTCTCTACACCATGCAATTCAGCTGTCAATCTTCTCTTAAACTCATTCACCCTAGATGCATTCACTACTTAGAGAAGCAAACTGTTCCATTCACTCACTGCTCTGTTAGAGAAAGATCAAAGATATAGCTCATAACCTTTAATTAACTGCAAACAAACTTAACTTCCATAGATGTTCCTATGTTCTCTCCCTTCTTTCCACATAACAAAAAATTTCATCAGAAAATATCCTATAACACCAATTCAGAATTTACAGACCTCTATCATATCACCCCTCTTTCTCCTGGCAACCAGCATCTGTAGTCCACCATACTCCCAATCTGTCCTCATAATCTACATTCCATAATTGCAATAGAATTTTTGTTACTTCTCTTTGCACCCTTTCTACAGTTTCTTTATCCTCTCTGAACCAGGTGTCCAAATCTGTACACAGTAGTCCAGATGCAATCTTATCAAGGCTTTGTAAAGAGACGAAATACATGTCAAGGTTTGTTTCAACATCGCAATTATCCTCTGAGTTCTATTTGTAATTTTTGCTATGTGACGTGAACTTCAAATTCCTATCCAACACAGCATGAAGATTCCTAGCCTCATCAGTTGCTTGTAGCATAACCCACTAATATAATATGCTGTTGGAAATCTAATCATCCCATAAATAATGTTGTTTTTAACATCAAGTTTTGAAAGGATATGAAAAATCACTTGCTAATTTAATCAAGTATATATTCTCCATTTGAATCAATAACGCTCTTCCAACATTGTGAAAACTTCATAATGTCATTTCTATACAATTCAAGAGGTTTGGAGTCAAAAAAAGTCACTTAGGCTCAATTTCAGTGCTTCTAATATATTGTATTGTTTTTCATTAATGAAACTTCAAAAATAAGTGGCTTAAGGTGCAAGATCAGAAGAATATGGAGGATGTGGAAGTTTTTCCCAGCCAAGTTCCTCAATCTTGGTACAGGTGATTCTTGCACAATGAGGAATGTGCGTTATCATGGCAAAAAACAAAATCCTTTCAATTGACCAGAGAACACCTCTTTGCTTTCAGTTTTTTGTTCAGTTGCTCAAGTTTTTCACAGTATACTTCAGCTGTGATTGTTTGGTTTTGTGGCAAGAGTTCAAAGTATATAATACCAGCCATATTCCACCAAACACTTAACAAAACCTTCTAAGGATGAAGGTCTTATTTTCGCTGAGGTTTAGCCTGTTCCTCTAAATAAGCCCACTGCCTTTGGTGCTTAACATTCTTGTAAAGTATCCACTTTTCATCACTGGTGAATACACGGCTCAAAAACAAAGATTGAATCTTTCGAGAATGAAGAACAGTGCAGATACTGACACTCTCTTCGATTGTTGTTGTTCGTCAGTTTGTGAGAACCCACTTGCCAACTTTCCAAGTTCTTGCAAATAGTGATGAATGGTCGATGACAATGAATTAAGATCCTTTGCTAAATCTTCAATGGTTACAGTGCCATTTCTTGCAACAGTGGCTTCCAGCATATGATTATCAAGAGAGACAAGGTGTCCAGAGTGAGGAGAGTCTTTCAAGCTAAAGTCCCCTTGTCAAAATTTCTGGAACCATCGCTGGCACTTTTGCACATTCAAAACATCATTGCCATATACTTCTTGAATATTTTTCACAGTGTTAGCAGCACTTTTGCCTTTTTTGAACTCATCAAACATGATGTGCCCAATGTGCTCTTCAGTGACCTCCATAGTAATAAAAGATTATTTAAACAATAACTTATGTATGATGTTCTTGCAAGATGAAATTCCATAGAATGAGGCTGCCTCAGCATGTTTAGACAAGCTGAGACACGTTTGAACAAGTACAGTATAAAAAAACATTACTTTTGGGATGATCTGATACATAGCATTACACTTGCTTACACTAGACTAATAGCCATTATCATTAGCTCAAATTTCCAGTCTATTCAAATCATTCTGTAAGTCCTAGATATCAGTAGCATCCCTTATTGCCCAGCCCAGCCCAGCCCTGTCGTTGCCCAGTATCTTTGCATCATCATCAGTAAACAATTGAACATCCCCTGTTCATAATAGATCCTTCCTAATATTATTAATGTATATATTGAAAAACAATGGTCCAAGGACTGATCCCTAGAGTACACCAACTGGTAACCTTAAATCTGGCAGATTCACACCCACCATATACTATTTTTTGATTCCTATCTGTCAACCATTCACTTACAAGTCAAGAGTTTACATTGCTTGGAAAGAAGTCGATGAACATCATAGTGGGAGGAACAAACAGCCATGGCATCCACCTTAATAAGATGTAGTATTTCGTTTTGCTGCAATGACTGCAGCAATCCAATGGAGCATATTTTCCATAAGCATATGATAGTAATCAATGGAAATTTTGGACCATTCTTCCTATAAGCATATAATGAGGTCCTGAACTGTTGTGTGTTTGTGGGGGGGGGGGACGTCCCTCGACTTTACCTAATACTCCGGTTCATCCCACAGATTAATTAATTAAAAGAAACACACGTATTAACCACAGTGAAAATTATTTAACTGTAAATATTTCATCCTAAGTATCTTAGGACATCATCAGTACAGTAGTTTAAAACAATAATAAGAATAACATACAGTTAGGGCGCATGAATACAATAGAATTTCATTAAACATGCGTAACATGTTAAAGAAAAAAAAAAAAAAAATTAATTATTTAACACAATTTTGTATGACAATTTCCCATACTTTAGGAATAGTAAGAACGTCGTTGCGGTTTAAGTTTGGTCTGTGTAGTAGGGCTTCAGAACTTTCTTGGTATAAACGTTCATGTTTATATAAAGATCTATGTAAAAGTTTAGACTTTTCCCAATGGATCCTATGGTATGGATTTTCAATTCCGTGTTGAGAGAGGCCAGATTTCTATGGTTTAAAAAGAAGAATGTGGTCTTGATGTTTCGAGATGCGTTTCTGAACAGACCTACCTGTCTGTCCAAAGTAAGACAATTTGCATGAGCATGGAATTTTATAAATGCCAGGCAACATCAAAGGTGAGAGTTTGTCCTTAGGAGAAGGTAACAAGTTATAAATTTGGTTGATAGGTTTGTAAGTAGTGGCAAAATTGTATTTCTTCATAATTTTAGAAAGACGTTTGAAGATGCCTTTGACATAAGGTAAGGGAATCCTACGGACTTCTTCTTGTCTGGTTTGATGTGTGGAGAAGTGACTGATGATTTTTTGAGTTGTTTTCAGATTATATCCATTTAGGATGGCTGTATTTTTGATTACTTCTAATTCCTGGTTTAAAGATTCTTCAGAGGAGCAGAATTTGTGTGCTCTAATTTCTTTGATGATGTCCTAAGATACTTAGGATGAAATATTTACAAAATTTTCACTGTGGTTAATACGTGTGTTTCTTTTAATTATAATCGCACCACAGGTTTCATTATTTAAAAAAAAAAAAAATCCCACAGATGTTCAATGGGGTTGAGATCAGGCCTCTGTGGAAGCCAGTCAAATATGGTGACATCATGACCACAAACCATGCAGTTAAAGCAGCAGCCTTATGTTGCATGATGCACTGTCTTGCTGAAAGAAACAACAGTCAGTTCCGTAGAAACTTCACAAAGTAGGAAGCATTTTATTGTCCAGAATGTGCGGATACCTCTCAGAGTTCAATGTTCACGCACCATAAGGACCATACCATTGCACCTCTACCTCCGAATTTCATAACTGTAGTTACACACTCTGCTAAGGGATGTTCACTGGGCATATGCCACACCCATCCAACTGCTTGATAGAGGATGTAGCATGATTCGTTGCTCCTTAACACAGTTTTTGAAGCTTCCACATCCCACTGTGTGTGCTCTCTGCAACATTGAACACCACACTGCATGTTGGTTTGGGTAATGTGGGGCTTGCATATTGCAGCCCCACCATGGAAACCCATGTTGTGAGCCTCAGTTCTGAATGTTTTTATGCAGATTTGTGTTCCAGTCAATGCCCAGAACTCTGCATTCAACGTGTCAGCTGATGAATGGTGGTTTTTACATATCCTTTGTTTGGTGAGTGTGGTGGGTCATCCACTAGGTAGCACTTGCAGTTGACTCTTTGGTTTCC
The DNA here is from genome assembly GCF_054136105.1 of Typopeltis vanoorti. Lineage (NCBI taxonomy): Eukaryota > Metazoa > Arthropoda > Arachnida > Uropygi > Thelyphonidae > Typopeltis > Typopeltis vanoorti. Next base: position 96,422,487 of record NC_143554.1, read on the forward strand.
ATCTCAGTATGGTATCACTGATAATTTATCTGGAATGGTTCAATTTGTCAACAATTTGAGAAAAGATAGGCTTGAAACATGTCATCCTATCACAATGTCTCTTTCAAATTCCATTAGTTCCCTTCTCGCAGCCATTTCACCCAGATACAGTTGCACTGACTTGAGAGCATCATATTCCTCCAATTTATACTGGTTACAAACATGTGATTTGTTACATGGCATGATGCATCTTGCCCATGGGGGATGTCTGTTGACTTCTTTCCAAGCATTGTATATCCCAAACCCATATTCTATAGTTTATGCATCAGTCTTTCATGTTGTATCCTATTAAATGCCTTGGCAAAATCCAACAGTTATCATAGTGTAATCCATTCCCTTTATCTGCTGAACCACTGTTATAAAATATAAGCAAATTTGCTAAAACATGACCTCTGTTTCTTGCAGTATAGCTTGTCTGTCAAACCATTTCTGTATGCAAGTTCTTACCATCGTGTCTAAAATCTTCACCACAGTCCAGAAATACAGATAAGCAGTAGTTAGACATCAGTTTTTGCACCACCCTTGTCCAACAGAACTATCATGCATTGTTTCCATTCCTGTGGTATCTTTCCTGAGCTAAGACTCAAGTTATACAAACATGTCAAAGGCATAGCCAATTTGGCTGAACATTTCTTTAGCAGAGGTGTCGATATTCCATCTGTCACTGTTGATAAATTCATATCCAGGTTATGCAACAGTTCTTCAATCTCATTTTTCATACACCTCTAACTCTTCATCCAATGTACTAGTTGGCACTGTGTACCATGACATATTATTATTATTACTATATGATAAAGGGACCCCAATGATGAAGTCTGGAGCTTCATCGTGGGAGACCCAAACTAACTATTATACACATGAAACCTATCATACCTGTCCTTAAACTCATTCACTGTAAGGGTACACGCAACAAATTCTATCAATCCATTCCATTCCATTCATTCACCACTCTCCTCACTACAATCTAGTCCACACACCACTACTAACCACACTCTTACACAACTTCCACAAATGACTCCTAGTTCTCTGACTATTTGTCACATACTGAAAAATTTCCTTTGCATTAATTTTATAAAATCCTTTTAAAATCTTAAAAGCTTCTATCATATCCCTCCCCACAAATCTATCTTCATAGGGAGCATTCCACAGACCTATCACCAGCTTGGTCACTCATCTCAGAATCCTCTCCACTACCTCCTAATACCCAAGAAACCCAGGTAACTAAATCTGTGCATAGTCATGATGTGGCCAAATCTAGTCTTATAAAGAAAGGTAATAACTTCTCTATTTTTTATTTGTTAGCATTGTTTTTCAACATTCAAGTAATTCTTTGAGCTATTTTACCAACTTTTGCAAAATCTGCCCTCTGAACTTCAACTCTCTGTCCACCATTATCCCCAAGTTCCTAGCATCATCAATTTCCTGCAATCCAGTACCATCTATGTAATATATAATGATTGTCAACATTAAATTGACAATCATTATCCTTTCAAGAATGCCAATTTATTTAAATCATCCTGCATATCTACATCACCTTTATCAATTATTGTCCTTCCCAGTTTTGCATCATTAGCAAACGACTGAATATCCCCCACCACTTAAACATTTCCCTATATCACTGATATACAAATTGAAGAGTAGTGGCCGTGGTACAGAACCCTGAGATACTCCACTAGTCACCCTCATTCTCCTAAATTATATTCCACCATATACTACTCTCTGGTGCCTGTCTGTCTGTCTGCCACTCCTATCCATGCTAATAGCTTCATATCTATTCCCATTTGCTCCAACATTTATAATCATTTTCCATGTGGTATTCTGACAAATCCCTTTGCTAAGTCCATGGTGTAGCCATTTCCTTTATCCAATTCCACTGTCACTTTATGATAAAATGTGAATAAATTACTAAGACAGGAAGACAAAGACAGGACCTGTCTTTGTCTTAGTAAGACAGGACCTACCCTTTACAAAGTCATGCTGACCACTATAGTGTATCACATCCCTATCCACCAACTATTGGATTTTACCTTTAACCAACTTTTCCAACACTTTAACAACCACTCCTGATACATTAATTGGTCTGTAGATTGTTACCCCTGTGTCTTGGGTAAGATAGTTCCATCTTTATGCAATGGAACTATCTTACCCTCTTTCCACTCACCTGGAACCAGATTTGCCAGAATTGAGACTTAGAGTAAAACAACTTCATCATTGGCAATGTGCCAATTCTCTTGCACATTCATGTAGTACACAGGCTGACATGCCATCCAGTCCTACTGCTGTGTTTACACTGATATTTTTCAATATGCTGAACATCTCCTGTTCATATATCTCAATTTTTATATACATCTCTGCCATATCAGCAACTGTAAATCTTCACCTGGATGATACACCTTTGCAAAATTATCACTCAGCAACTCAACTATCTGTCTTTCATCTATCACCTTATACCTGATTGATGTATCTGAGCAAAGTAAACACTCAAAAAGTGAACAATCTCATCAGCTTTTGACACAAGAGTACCATCTGCATTCAGTGAATTTATTCTGCCACGTTCATTATTTCTTTCACTTGCAACATAACAATAAAAGCATTTTGGATTGCCTTTAGACTGCATAGCCAATTTCTTTCCATGCTCCAATTTAGCATTCTTCTACACAATGCCTGTAATTTTTCTGGCCTGTGCTTCATATATTTCATAACTTCCCTCACTCTTATTCTCACGATATTCCTTCCACATCAGCCTCTTATTATGGATCCCTTGCTTAATAAGGTTGCACATCCATTTCACACCAATCCTATTTGTTCTTCAAACTCTACTGATATATTTAGATACTGCCTCATTTAAGTGTTTTTCAATAATTCCCATGTGCATTAATGACATCTTTCCCATTCAAGTAACTGACACCTTAGTACCAATGATAGTATTCTCCTGAGTTAGTCATTATTTCCAGTTTTATAGTTCAGCATGTAACCTGTCCTAATTAGAACATCTATATAATTAGTTACTTCTTAGAAAAGTATGTATTATGGGTAGTTAAAATTGCATACTACCAGACATGCTCTTTTAGGATTATATTAAAAGTAGTTAACTGAACATGCTACGAAGTATGTTCTTTTAATTACCATTACTATAATCTTAATGATTAAAGTATTGACAAGATATTTGGAGCTGAACATGATGAGTTGCAACATACAATATGAGAAAGGTGTTGAGAATCAACCTCAGTTATGCAAAATTTATATATGTATTGAATAGTCAAAATGAAATATGAATATAAAACAGTAAACAAGGAAGATGATGAATGGAATGAACTACAGATTTAGAATCTAAAATTTTGAAAAACTAACCATGTACCACCTAAAGTCATATGACTGCAACCTGTTGGATGGAAAGCAGAGACAACATACACTTGACCAACAGGAAAAGCATATAATATAAATAGCAAATCCTGCAAGAAAAGTATATTGGTATATATATATAAAGGAATAAAAAAGTTATTAACTTCTTTTTTAAAACTTTGTACAACAAAATATCTACAAACTCAAAAAAAATCAAATAGCATCAAACTCATATTGTGAATAGCTCGCTGTAATGGCTTCCCTGAAACACTCAAGTGATCATAGAGTATTGTTAGACTCACAGATTTTGTTTTTTTTGGATAATATATCTAATTAAGATTATCAGCTTCTGAGGAGATATAAGCCCAATAACAGAATGAATGCTACAAATTCCCCTCTCTCTCTTTACTCAATTTTATAATGTATTCAAAAGTGATTTGTGACAGGAAAGCCATTCAAGTATACACATTCCAATTACCTCATTTCTGTGGTCAACCTTTCATTTACTCATAATGGAAAATTTTTATTATTCGTAAAAGCAAGGTCTGCTGTATAGACACATACACAACATGTAACTGCATTTTTTTTCTCTTTTTATGTCTTCCACTGATAAAAGGTTGTAAACCTATATTTTTTTTCTTTTAATTTTTATATTATATTTTATTTTTCACATTTGCCATGTGCACTCTAACATTTCCAGAGAAACTAGCTACAGCATCTCTATTTTTCAACATCATCAAAAGTGAAATCAATTTTGATTTGTACACTTCATCTTTACATAGCCCTATTAGAAAAGAAATGTAATAGTGTATGGTCAAGACTATAATGTAGCCATAAAATTGGTTCTTTTCTACATAATCACCTATTTGGGAAATGAAATCCTGTAGATTTAAGTTTCTCAACATTGCTGTTTTTCATTTAAAATGATTACAGTACATTACAATATAATACATACAAAAACCTGACTCAAATTTTGAGCTATATGAAGCATGCTAAGTTTTTGAACTGTTACTATCTTAATTTACTTTGATTTCATAACTCATTTCCAATCAGTCACTTTTTGCCGAATCAGTCTCTTATTTTGATTGCTTTATCTTCTTTTGTGTCACTTGTTTCCAAACTCGCTCTCCCATCAGTCAAATTTCATTCACCTTCATTCTCTACAATACTCACATTTTTACATACTTTGTCATTATCATTCACAACTATGTTAGCATATTTTTGACAGGAGCCACAGTTCTGGTATTCTTTCAGATCTTATTCTTCTGAATCATTTGGCAGATGCTAAACTGACACAATGGTCAGAAGATTACATAAATCTGAGCAGGACAACAAAATAAGTTGGTAATAAATTCCTAAACCTTATATGAATATATTTTCTTCAAAATTTGCAGTAATGTATGCCAGGAGTTCTTATGTATGAAAACTTGTCTACGAATGTTGTGCAATTATTATCTTTTCAAGTCCACATTTTCAGTACTATATTACTGAATTGGGGAAAAAACCTAAGCTATGTCTCCCAGTTGGTGCCCCCCCCCTCCCTATGGAAAATGCTGAGTATATTTTCAGTAGGGTAATGTGGGTGGTGAAGCATGTCAGGGACAATCATCCAATATGTGAATTTTCTGCTGATTATGGAAGCAATAAGAGAGAAAAATCATGTACAATCTCCATTCCTCCCCCTCCCCCCTCAAAGAGAAGTTATTAAGTCTGGTGGAGAAGGTCCACAAGAGAAAGCAGGAAGAGGTAGGTACTCAAAACATCAACTCTGGAGAAACCCACTCATTGTATCCACTTATATCGTTCATACCCTCTTAAAATGTGTAAAAATTCATGAACTTTGCACCAGAGCAGAGGTAGTAAATCTTGATGCAGTTTGCATCCAAGAATAGCGGAGAACGGATTTTCAATGGAATAAAGTCACATCAAACTGCAGAAAATGGACTATCATCTATATACCAGCAGACAAATCCATTAAAGGTGGAACTGGAATCCTAGTCATCTATCTCCAAAGTCTCAGAAAGAATAATGCCCATAGCTTTAAACTCAAATCTAAAAGTAACAATAACCTATACCTATGCACCCACTGAAACTTCAGATGAAAATTACAAAAATCTTTCTTTCTACAATCAACTATCAGACTTTCTCTACACTCTCTCTCAACACACACACACACACACACACACACACACACACACACACACACACACACACACACACACACACACACACACACACACACACTCCATATCATAGGTGGAGACTTTAATATGCAAATAGGATCAGATGTTTCAGGAATAAAAAAAAAAAAAAAAAAAAATACAGGACCTATCATATACCACAATACAACAAAGGATAATGGAAATCTTTTAGCCAAACTATGCAACACTCATAACATTGCCAATTTACAGTACAGATTTCTACACAAATCTGCAGGAAAATGGACCTGGGAAAATCCAAGTGGACAAGATCACCAATTGATCACATTTTAATCAATGGAAAGTGGTTGAGATCAGCTGAAAATTGTAGAGCTTACAATAGTGTCAAACTAAACTCCAATCAATAGAATAGTAAGTGCACATATAAAACTTTGTCTCAGCACTTTTATATTTAAACAAAAATAGCAAATAAATATCACTGGAATCATCTAACTCTTCCTACTGTACAAACTCATTAGAAAGAAGCACTACAAAACATACTAATGGAGGATGCAATGCCTAATGAACATCCCAGAGCCTCTCTTATATTGTACAATTCATCCATGAAGTAGCAGCAAAAACTTTGGCCACTAAGACTTCGTCTTCTCGACGAAAATGGGCAATACACACACACCACTGAACTGATAAGAAACACAATGACATTAAGCAGGAATCAGAGGATGAATAATCTACATACTTAGCTAAAAAGAAATAAATGATCAATCAAGCATATATGGCCTTTTGAAATGACAAGAAAAACCATATCCAGATTAGAAATTAGAACTATACCAAAATATTGATAAAACAGAGGAATGTACCAGATAGCTAATTTCTTATGCACCAATGAAAAGAAACCCAAAAGACTAAGAATAAAAGTTAAATATGGCAAGATACCTGAAGCAGAAAAACCACTTCGAAAAACTATTGAATAATTCATCAGGTTCCTCGCAGTTAGCCTAGTGGCTGTGCACTTCGCAACCATATGCCTGGGGAAGGAATGTCCAAGGTTTGATTCCCCGTCGGTGACATGGAGCTGAAGGATCTTCCTCAGCCATAGCCAAGTTAGCTGGTCTTGGGTGTGGACAGTAGGTTTTTTCCCTCCAGTTTATCCTGGGGTTTTTCATCCAGCAAAGCAGGCAAACCGGCCTTGAGAACTCAACACACTACAGGCATAAGATACACCGGGGTGTAGGGCTGACCACCTTATCCTGTGAACGGTTTGTGGTCCGATGATTAATAAACCCTCAACACCACAAGGTAAAAGAGGGAAAGGAAGATGGGATGAGATAATTCATCAGTAAACTACTTCACTACAGGTGATTTGCCAGAAATAATAATCCAAAAAGAACTTTATGTTAGTTTAACAATTTTACAATGCAAGAATCTGAAACTATGCTAAAAACTGAAGAGAACGAGAAAGCACCTGGATCAGATAGTATAATAACAAAGACTATTCAACAGGTAGGACAAGAACTTTGGAAATAACCTTTAAATATCTGTAATACTGCTCTAGCAACATCCTACATTCCATCACAACAGAGAGATAACGCTTAATAAATACCAATACCCCTCCCCCCCCGAAAAAAAAATGCAATCTAAACAACCCAGAAAATTATAGAGGAATCATGCTACTTCCTACCATGCTGGAAATCTAAAGATGCTTCTAAACTAAATTGAACCATATGTAACACATCTTCTGACAAAAACCAAACAGGTTTCTTGAAAAACAGAAGAACTGTTGAACAAATGCCTTAGAATGTTGCTAGGAGCAAGACATATAAAAACCTTCCTCTAATCTTAAACTTCATAAATTTCCCAAAAGCCTTCAATTCAATCAATAAACAAAGGATGTTCAAAATTCTGTTATTATGGCATACTCTTGAAAATAATCAAAGCAATAGCAGAATCTTGCATAGTAATTTTGGGTTAATGGAGAGATGACTGAGAGCTTTCCTATTTCACTGGAGTTTGGAGATCAAGAAAACAGTTTTTGCAATACATAAGCACACTTGTTTTTGAAGATGACTCAATGAATCATCTGACATCTACCATTTGGTAAAAAATGGAGGCAATGTGGTTCACTTTCATTTAAGAGACTGTCTCTATGAGTCATTATATATGAAAATATCTATATATATTTTCCTTATTTATTATTTATTTGTAACTGCACATACATAAAAACACGTTAGTGTATAAGAAGCACTGTAAGATACACCGGTTTATAAGACAGATGTGGCTTATAGGACACATCCTAATTTTCAGATAAATTTTAGGTACAATAAAACACATCTTATAAGGCAAAAAATATGGTAAGTTTATTAAATTAATTTTATAACATTTAATTAAATAAACTAATAATATTACCTTCTGCTAACAGTCTTTTCAATTCTTCAATTTCTTTCTGAAATTTCCTTAAAAGAGCATCCTTAGGATCTTCATTAATGCGTGCTTTATTTTTGATATTCTTGGCACGATTTGCATATCGTAAAGTACTAATTGTTTCATCGTAGTTATATTCAGCTGGTCCGATATTTGCACACTAAAAAATAATATATATGTACATATGTATTTTTTAAACACCTTTTGTCATTTTAATAAGATGAAAATATGCAAAACAATAACCAGAAAAAAATAACAACATATATTTCAGCTACTGTTAAGTTGTCCATAAATGCTACATAATTAATCTAATCATAGGTACTGATGATTTCATGACTATTAGAGAAGAACATTACTTCTATTGCTATAATGGTAATAGTAGTGATACTGACTATAACTGAAATAAAGAGCCAACAGGCTTCACTTCAGCAAAGCAATATTATTCAAATTAAGTTGATATTGAATCCCACATTATTTCTTAGCCGAATTTCCTATCTTAGAGTTTCTTATTCGGCTCAGAAATAATGTGGGATTCAACATCCACTTAATTTGAATAATAAGTGATACTGACTATTTTAAAATGCTGAATATGGCATGACAACATGACAACATTTGGTATTATGATTGTTGAAATATATCTGGAACTAAATAGATTCCAAAAACCACATACTTATGTTTGGCATAATTATGTAATCTTGTTCTAGCTAGTGAGGCTTATTCTTGAGATCATGTGCATTTTGTGTGTGTGTGTGTGTGTATGTGTGTGTGTGTGTGTGTGTGTGTGTGTGTGTGTGTGTGTGTGTGTGTGTGTGTGTGTGTGTGTGTGTGTGCGCGTGCACGCGCATACGTATCCTGAAAACAGTCGTTTCCTGCTCTAATTTTCATGAAACTTTTGACATATGTTTATAACAATGCTAGAAATAATCATATAAGGTTATTCAAAATGAAGGAGCAGATTGTCCTTGTTTGCAAAATTTTTATTTTCAACAATACAAATGTGCTATACATCACCTAATAGGAAAACCAAGAGAGTTTACTTTTCCCCAGTAACAGGCTCTTGCTACTAGAGTGCAATGTAAGCACTTGAAACAAAAAGATCCTTTAGTCACTTGCAAAAAAGTTAACAAAAAAAGGGCCTCTCTGCAAGAGAAAACAGATTTGTGTTATCGGATTTGCAAAATGTAATTCTGTAATTACAGTTCAACATAATAAATGCTGCACTCAATTTAAGAAAGACCCTCTTCGTCATAAGCAGATTTACTCATGGTACAAAAAAATTCAAGAAGAGGGATGCATCTGTAAAGGAAAAAATCCAGGTGGTCATCCATGTGTACCGAAGTTAATGTTGAAAGAATTTGACAAACATTTTTATGCAGTCCAAGCTGCCAAACAAGGAATTAGGAATTCCTCAAACAATGGTATGGTGTGTTCTCAGGAAATGATTGCTCATGAAAGGCTACAAGTTTCAGTTAATGCAGGCTCTACAATCCACTGACAAAGAAAAAAGTTAGACTTTTGCATAAAAATGTTGGATGATATGGAGGATGATACCTTCATGGCATAACTCATTTTTTCTGATGAATCAACTTTTCACTTAAGTGGTGAAGTGAATCATCATAACATGAGAATATGGAGGATAGAACATCCACAGAGTGAACATGAAAGAAACTCGCCAAAAGTGAATGTATTTTGTGCCATTTCTTGCAGGAAAATCTATGGACCCACTGGATGTCATATAATAAGTTACAAATCTGATTGTTCCCATAACTCAAAGACAATTCTGCTGAATTCACTTTCAAGCAGAATTCCTGGGACATCATCTCACTTTCACCATAATGTCTGTAATTATTATAATGCACGTCTTCCTAATTGTTGAATAACAGATGATCTTGGCTGTGCAAGTGGCCACTCAGGTTCCCAGACCTGACCCCTTGCAATTTTTATCTTTGGAGATTTGTTAAAGATATCGTTTACATGTCATCCTTACTCACCACATTGCAAGAACTTCAGCATCGAATTGGACTATCGTTTTGATGTGTGTCGTATTACAGGAGGTGCATACATAGAGTGCCTGAATATTTGATTCCCAGTCAGGTGATGTATAACTCATGTTTATATTGCTAGAAATAAAAAAATTATAAACAAGTACAATCTGCTTCTTCATTTTGAATAATGTACTGGATGAAATCACTCTAGTGGAAGGAGAAGAAAAATCCAAGTTTCCAGGTAACCCCCCCCCCCCAACTTCATACGAGACCAGCTAACTCACCTTTCGTCGAAAGAGACCAGATAAAGATTCCCCATGTCATGAACAGGAATCAAACCCAGGTCTTTCCATAAAAGCTACTCCTTAGCTCAGTCGGTCTATACTGACTGAGCTACAGAGGCTCAACATTCTGTTACATGTAACTTTTTGTAATTGAACATGGCTGAACACAGAATGTCCACACTAACCATTATTCATACAATGCCCATCATGCTTCTTAAATGCATTTATTGAGAAAGAAGAACACTAACAACCATCTCCAATAGCCCATTTCACTCATTCCAAGAAAAAATTTAGTTCTCATACCTTGATCTCCTCTGAAATCACTCTGACACGTTATTCTAATTATATGTAATCAGAACATGTATTTGGACAAAAATAGTCTGGTCATACCAAGCCATTATTAATGGTTTAACTATCTGTTACATGCAACTTATGTTGTATTATCTTTCTGTTGTATAATTACTGTCACTGCAATAAAATACATTTGCTGCTTTCAGTCTCATTCTGATAAATATGAAGAAAATTCTACTTCTCCTGGGAAGGATGAATAGGATTACCACTGTGTCAGCTGCTGTACAAGCTGCAGAGGATGGGAATAGATAGTATATTGGTTAGATGGGTCAGAGATTGGCTCTCTGAACCACACCAGCAGGTTGTGTATATTGGAGCAAGTCACAAAAAAGGAGTTGAAGTTTATTTTTCACTTGGTTAGACTATAATAAATTTGGTTTAATCCTTTATCCAAGTGTGAGCAAACAAAGTTTGCACTTGAAAATATCTTCAGGACTGGGGTAAGGTGGTACAACACCGTGCAATTCGCAGCAAAGGTGGACCAAGCTAACATCACTCCTACCTCAGTATCTCCCATAATGCAAAACAGATCTCCTTGCGGATATGTATAATGTTACGCATTAAGGGAAGGGCCACTACCCAGACTAGTTTCGACTTTATTGAGGTGTATTTAAGTAAAGACCTCTTTAAAAATTAAGACGATCCCGAAAGATCGCCCAACTCAGCTTTGTTCCACTCAGTGACAGGCTCACCCCGTCACCAAGAAGAACTTCTCAGCGTTGGCTCTACCCAGTGGCAGGCTCACCCCACCACCAGACAGAGCCATAATCTCAGCGGTGGCTCTACTCAGAGACAGGCAGACCCAAACGTTTCCACCTTTATTGAGGTCTCATCAGTGGGAGCCAGGCCCAGAAGTGGAGATACCAGGCAGAAGCAATGGCAAGGTCATCTTTACCTATAGGAGTTGTGAAAAGGTGTGCCACCTTTTTATTAAATTACTCTGGATTTAGAGAAAGATGTTGAAAGTTTATTTTGCACTTGGTTAGACTATAATAAATTTGGTTTAATCCTTTATCCAAGTGTGAGCAAACAAAGTTTGCACCTGAAAATATCTTCAGGACTGGGGTAAGGTAGTACAACACCGTGCAACTCGCAGCAAAGGTGGACCAAGCTAACATCACTCCTATCTCAGTATCCTAGTCCTGAAGATATTTTCAGGTGCAAACTTTATTTGCTCACACTTGGATAAAGGATTAAACTAAATTTATTATACACAAAAAAGGAGGGTAACCAGTGGCATGCCCCAGGGTTCTGTTCTTGGGCCTATGCTATTTAATTTGTTTGTAAATGATATATCATGTGGACTGACTCAGGATCTACAGTTGTTTGCTGATGATGCAAAGTTGGGAAGAATTATAAGTAGCACTGCTGATGTTAATTCCCTTCAGGAAGATTTGAATAGACTTTTTACTTGGACAAAGCAGGAGGTTGTAGTTTTAATATCAGTAAGTGCAAGGTATTGCATTTTGGAGTAAAGAAATATAAAGCTGTGTACTATATCAATGGTGCCATACTGCATTAAGTGGATGAGATTAGAGATTTGGGGGAGGGGGGGGGAAATGGCCGACAGTAGACTGAAGTTTAGAGGGCATATTGCTAGTGTTGCAAAGGCTGCACATTGTACTGCTGCTATGATAAGAAATACTCTGATATGTAGGGATAAGGAAGTAGTTGTGCCACTGTATAAAGCACTGGTCTGACCACACTTGGGCTACTGTGCTCAAATCTGGTCAGCTGGTTTTCAGTGTGATGTGGAGACACTGGAGAGGGTCCAGAGGTGAGTGACTAAGACAAATCAGGACTTTGGACTGCTGGCTATGGAGAGAGGTTGAAAAAATGTGGATTGCAGGGTTTGGTGGATAGGAGGATGATAGAGACATTTAGGTTAGTGAGAGGATTTTATTGGATTAATCCAGATGCGATTATAAAAAGAGTAGAAGGTGACAGGGGAAAAACCATAAGTCATCCCTGGAAGTTAAGAGGAGTGTGAGGAGCAGATTTTTTAGATGGAGAACTGTCAGTGAATGGAATGCAATACTAGAACGTGTTGTTAATGCAAGGAGTGTTAAGGATTTTAAGATTCGATACGATAAATATATTGCCAGTTGAATGAACCTCCCATGATGAGTCTGCTGACTCCACAGAGGGTGCAATAATAATAATAATAATAATAAATATTTCTCATATTGAATAATGAAGGCCAATCATGTGAAGAGTGGTAATAACCAGTGGGAGAATAACCTGATATATGGAATTCAAGGTGAGATCACAGGCAGAGAATTAATTTATGTATGTTTTTTATATTGTACACAAGAAGTAGAAGAATCTATAGCACATCAGTGCCATCTGTGAAATGTAGATAAGAATTGAAAAAGAAAAAAATATACTGACATTTTTATAAAGAGCTGGAGGTTGAAGTTGGGAAACATTATGAGGCTCTTCCAGAGGACATAGGTAAATGGAATAAATGAGAAGAGAAGCAGGTTCAATGTGTTTGCAGTTGTACTGAAAAAAGATGTTGGGCAACTTCTGCTCTTATTTTAACAGGTTCAACAGTAAGTGAAGGAATGATGTCTACCAAGAGGTTGAAGTGAACCTGTGAGGGAAGGGTCATCTATGAGATGAATTGCTCTCCTCTAGACAGCAAGTATATATGTGGTTTTCCACTTTATTTTATTAGAATGCATGATTTTTTTAATGATTCATTATTACTATAAGGACATCTCCGTGGAGTCTGAAGACTCATCACAGAATGTCCACACTAACCATTATTCACACAATGTCTATCATGCTTCTCCTTAAATACATTTGCTGAGAAAGAAGGGCACTAACAGCCACCTCCAGTAGCTAATTTAACTCATTCACCACTTTGCAAGAAAAAAATTTAGTTTTCATACCTGGCAAACTACAATCTTACAAACTTTCCAAGGACAATCCCTTATTCTCTACTATCCTGTCAGCTATTGATAACGTTCTGCATCTAACTCCTGTAGTAACTTATATTTCTATCATATCTCCTCTTTTCTGCTTATCAAACAAATTTTGTAACCTACAAACCTTCAATCTGTCTTCATAAGGAAATCAGTCACCATTCTGGTAACTCACCTCTTGATGATTTCAATCAAAGGTTTTACTGGCCTGACAACATCTGTTTCAAAATGTTATTGCAAGGAAAAAACTTAGAATACTACTTACTTGTGTGTGAACCTTTCATATTTTTCATAAATGAATTCTTAATATGTTTAAAAATCAACAGTACAAGACAACTCAAAAGTTTCTATTTTTATAAGTTGTTGATTAGTTTCAAAACTTTTATAGTTGCGAAAGCAAACACTGTTGACTTATTATAAAATAATAACAGATATTTATTGCCCTTTTTTTAAATAAGATCCACTACCAATTTAAAGGCCACCTGCTTTTTTTTTTTATCCCATTATCTAATTATATCATTTTTGAATATACAATTAAGGGATAATAATTTTTTCACAATTTCCCTTTCTTATTATTGGGCAGAACTTTCTTATGAAATATCTATAAAAAAATCCTGATCATTCATCCCTCACAGAATCTTATAACAAACTTCTATGTGATAAAAGATTCACTTTAAATAGACTGAGGTAAAAAATGACATGCATAATGAAGCATACTATGTATTAAGTATTATGAATTTGATCACATAGACACTTAGCATATAATTACCATTAGTGTCTTGGAATTTCCACCTAAAGAATCTTGTAATAACCTAGTAAGTTTAGAATTTCTATAGGGTACATGAGTACTTTTACCATCTACTAAAGCTGATATTACATTCCCTAGAGTAGAAAGTGAGAGGTTGATTTTTGTAGCCTCCTTCAGCCTTTGGCCTGATGCTCCAGTTTTGCTCTGCCTTTCAGAACCCTAAACACAGAACAGTAGATGTAGATACTATAATAAATATTTATTCTAAATATATTTTTATAATAACATAAGAAAGTGAAAAATTTTTATATGCAAGGATATATGAATGAAACACTTTATAACTTGAAATGCAGTCGAAAAATTTATATTAGAATATGATTACTTCTTATTACAGCAAAGCTTTAATCAGATCTTGCCAGGGGGTTCTGAACTGTCTGAAGTTGTAACAAAAATTATGAAATATTTCATTAGTACATGAAAAAAAAAGAATAAAACTGAAATTAAATGCTAAATAAGTGATTACTGGTAGATGAGACACAGAAAGCATAAAATGTTTCATAAAACTGTTCTGTTAAAAAGCAAAGTGGACCAATGCCAACTGACCTTCTGCTGTAAAGGAGTATTGCATAGAGTTAAAAATTCAAAATCAGATGACAATGAATAATATCTTAAAAATAAGCATGTACAGTCTACTCTTACTATTTGATTTCTTAATTTTTATTTTTCAAAAAATACACACATAAATTTTTAATCTTATTCTCACCCCCTGCCCCCAAATCTACAGTATATGAATATAAAATTCATTAAAAAACATAATTAATCATTTCTGTAAAGAAGCTCTACATAATAAAAATGGTATGCAGCCTTCTTTGAATAGACAAATCAAATCTCAATGTGGAATAGTTATAGGAACTTTTCAAATGCAAGTGAATTACTCAATCTCATATGGAAGTACCAAGGTTTCCTTTCCTGCAAAGCAAACTGGCCAAAAAATACATGCAACAGGTAAACATGGAAGAGATGAAGACAGGATAAATCATTTATCAGTACATTCATATATGCATTTCATAGATGAGATTATTGTAACATGCATATTTATGCAATTCAGTTAATGAATTGTTTTGAAACAATTCATTGATCTCCCTTAACCAACATATTCATGACCTAATCATAAAACATAAGGCGATTGCTTAAACAAGATTTGCCCTTCACAAATCCATGCTGACCATCATAGAGAATCTTATGTTCAGCAACCCAAACTGTCTACAAACTGTCTTGTACTTCCTCCATAACAGCTTTCAATTGTAATGACTTCTTTGTTTTCTGCAAAGAAAAATGCTAAATGTATTTTAATCTCAGTTTAAAAAAAAAACAAAACAAAAAAAAAAGACAACGAATGTGACATTGGTTCAAAGTTAGATAACTAGGAGACTTCAATGTAGCTATTTAAGTAATGCTGAGAATGCACCAGGATTTCTGACCTAATATCTGTTCCTGACCTTCTTGTAACTCATTAGTAGCTATTCACTTATATACTGAACAAGGGGATGGGTTTGCCAACTACACCTCTGAATCAAAATATTGGAATAATCAAAGAAAATGTCTTGAATGATTTATAATTCTAACTTAATGCATAGAAAATAATTATTATCAAATATGAATTTGCACAATCTAAATCTACATACTTTGTAAATTATATAACCATGTAAACACATAAAAATGTAATATAAATTATAAGAAAACTGTTATTTGAAACCTTTAAAAAAATTAAAATAATTTTTAGTGTGGTTCAAAATATTAGAATATTCCAAATTTTATCAAATGATTTAGAGGAGAGCATAGAAATAGCATATATTTTAGTAGCTGTGGGACTGATTCGTGTGTGAGGAATCGTTTGCACATGGATTTCAGTTAATCATTTGCTAATCATGGGTCGAATGAGTGACATATCAGAAGCTAAAAAGTTTGTTTTTACACAAAGAAGGTCCAACTCAACAGTTTATAGCTAAGGAATTGAAATGTTCTCAAGCAAGCAAGTAGAGTATTGAGACAGTATTCTAAAGAACTGGAGTTTTCAAAATAATCGCTACAATAGCATTCAAAAGATGATACATCAAGAGATGAGAGGAGGTTGAAGAATATTGTGAAGAAAAAATACTTCCAAAGTGTAAGGCATTTACACAGGAGATCGAAAGAACTAGGTGAATGTGTCTAAATCTATGACATTGAGACGACTTCAAAAATTGGGTTTTAAATCATGTGTGCCTAAGATGAAGATGCGTGCCTTCCAAGCAAAAGGCAGTTAGAATGCAATGGTGTAAGCAAAGACTGTTGTAGGATCAAGAGGACAGATAAAAAAAAAGGTACTTTCTAGTGATAAAAGTGTGTCCCATGGTCATCAAAAGATATGTGTTTGACTTCTTAAGTAAGAAGCATTTAATAAAGAATGAATAAAATGTTTGGTGAAATTTGCAATCTCTGTCATGGTATGGGCTTGTATGACTGTAGAGGGTCCAGGTACTAGATGGCTCAAAGAAAGGCAAATCAATGTAATTCCTTGGCCGGCAAACTCAATAGATTTAAAAATCACTGAGAATTTGTGGGAAATTTTGAATAAACATCTTCAAGAAATTGCCCCAAGAGACAAAAATGGACTTGTTTATAAGTCTGAAGACCATATATGCATGTTTTGATAAAAAAGACTATGAACCGCTAGTAAATAATACCCAACTATTTATGAATGGTCATAAAAGCGGGGATGCAACAAAGTATATATTATCATGTTGTTTCCCTTTGACTGTAATTTTTGTGCATTTATTTTTGCATTATTCTAATATTTTGAACCATGTTAAAAATTATTCTAATTTTGTGAATGCTTTCAAATAACAGTTTTCTTATGATTTGAGTTGTATTTGCAATCTTTGTAACACGGCCCCTGAACTTCAACTTCCTATCTACTAACACTGCAGGATCCCTAGCTCATCAGTTTCTTCAAGCATAATCCCAGCAATATAATACAACATTGGATATCTAATCACACTGAAGTGAATGACTTTACATTTACTGACATTGAATTGACATCCATTTTCCAATGTCCACAATTCCAGCCTATTCAAATCATTCTGCAAGTACTGCATATCAGCAGCATTTCTGATAACCCTACCTATCTTTGCATCATCAGCAAATAGCTGTATGCTACTTGTCAGATCCTTCCCAATATCATTAATGGACAGATTGAATAACAGTGGACCAAGCACGGATCCTTCTGGTACACCACTCATTACCTTAAATCTTATAGGCTCACAGCCCTCATATACCACTTTTTGATATCTGTCAGTTACCTGGTTATATAATCTACAAAGTATGGAGATTTATATAATGCAACTTCATATTTTGTAATCATTATTTTCTATGCAATAAATTAGAACTGCAAATCATTCAACACATTTTCTTTGATTCTTCTAATTTTTTGATTTGTCATGTTGTGCTGTCATGTTACGTTGGCTTAAACCAACATAACATGACAGCATTACTATATCTAAGGCACATCTGAAAAACTGTCAAATACAAGGGTAGTCTGATATTTCTCAGCCTTGACCATAAATGGCAACGCTATTGGCGGATTTTTTTGTTCTAAGTTGGTACATCTGTCATAAGCATCCATGTGAAATTGCAAGTCATTCTATCAAGTAGTTGGTTTTATACAGCTGTCTGAAGCAAAAATGTTGTCTGTATCCCTTGAAATGGATAAAACTGAGTATTGTGTGGTTATAAAATTCTTTGTAAAAGAAGGTTTAACGCCAAAAGAAATTCATTCGAAGTTTATAAAAGTTTATGAGCACTTTTCTCCTTCATTTTCGACAATTAAGAAATGGGCTGCCGAGCTTAAACATGGCCATACCAGCCTTGAAGATGATCCATGTGAAGGATGTCCAAAAAATGCAACAACACCAGAAATTATTATTCACGTGCATGATATGGTACTGATTGACCGGTGAATTAAAGTGCATGAAATTGCTGAGACTATAGGCATTTCAAAGGAATGTGTAGGATATATTTTGCATAAAGAATTGCAAATGAAAAAGATTTGCGCAAGATGGGTGTTGTGCTTGCTCACAGCAGATCAAAAATTCACTCGCATGAAAATCTCTGAACAGCACAGAGCATTTTAACAAGAATAAAACTAATTTTGTGCATTGATTTATTATTATGGATGAGACTTGGATTCACCATTACACACCAGAATCCAAACAATAGTCAAAACAGTGGACAGTAGCTGGTTGTTCAGTGCCAAAGAAAACAAAAATCGGTTCCATAAGCAGGAAAGGTCATGGCATCAGTGTTTTGGGATGCTAAAGGTATTTTGTTTATTAATTATCTTGAAAAGGGTAAAACAATAACTGGGGAATATTATTCCGATCTTTTAAACAGACTATATGAAAAAATTCGTGAGAAAAGACCCAGTTTGCAGAAGAAAAAAAGCATCTTTCATCAGGACAATGCACCTGCCCACAAAGGTGTTTTGGCAATGGGAAAATTAAGGCATCTGCACTATGAATTGTTGGAACATCCACCCTATTCCCCAGATTTGGCTCCCTCTGACTTCTATCTCTTCTCAAAACTCTTCCTCGCTGGTCAGCATTTTTCTTCGAATCAAGAGGTGATTGCAGCTGTAGAGGGGAATTTTGCAGATTTTACTGAGAACCACTACAAGGACAGGATAATGGTACTGGAGCATTGCTGGAATAAATGTATTAGTTAAGAGAGATTATATTGAAAAATAAAAATAATTTTGATATTATAAATTTGTTTTTCATTGTTAGGATGAGAAATTTTCTGACCACCCTCATAGCTATATCATGCAACACACAATACAGGGAAAATCTTGAATGGCAGGCAGTATCAAGCAGTGATGTGGGCAAATACCAGAATGGGAAACTGGACAATGAGACTTATTTGTAGCTATGATCCCACATATTTCAAGACAATAGATAAGGCAGGGGACAGAAAGAAAAGGAAAAGTTGGTCTTTGGAGATTTAAACAGCAGAGTAGAAAATGATTTTTTTTTTTAACGTGATAATTCTCTACACAAGAAGTTGGGTAACCTGTGGCACATTGGATATGAGAAGGATGGAACTTGTTCATGTTTAATTTGGAGAGCTGTGGACTGTACTCCTGGGAAAATACATAGGATGGGAGATTGCTCCAGATGGTATCAGTAGAAGGGATACATTAGGAGGAGGAGGAGTTTGTTCTGCTGGTTAGAAGTTGAATTGTGAAGGGGTATTGATAAGCTGCTGCATATGTATCAATGGAATGAACAAAGGGTGGAGGAGTTATTGATGCCAATTTGGATGAACATTGGCAATGGAAGTATTTGTTGAAGATGCAAGCAGCAGAAACTGTGCACAAGTAAGAGAGTGGGTGGCGTGGATTGGTAAGAGATGGATCATCATCATCATCAAATTGCTGACATGTGCCATCAGGGAGTGTACAGGATATTATGATAGTACTACATGAAGTACTTACATCATTACTAACTTCCTATCAACAATTTTTCCTCCAAATCAATTTGTTATCTGTTAAGACTCCAACATTATCAGATTTTATATTTCTGTCTTTTAAGGCAATTTTTACTGTATAAATCCACCTATGTCTTGGTCTTCCTCTGCGTCTTTTTTCTGCCAACTTGGCAGAGAACACTTGTTTTGTTAATCTTTCCTCTCCCATTCTATTTAAGTGACCATACCACCTGAGATCAGCTCTGCTAACACATTCCTGATGGAGAGATGGATCATTAATAAGTAAATTGCTCTCTTCTGTACTGAGTCAAGAAATTTTAAAGAACTCTCATTTGTGCACCACCCCCAGATGCACAAATAGTTAGGCAGATTTTTAATTTGTATAGGGTTAATGGTAAAATCTCTACTGTGGAAATACAGAGAGGTATAAGACAGGGTGACACAATATCTCCAAAATTATTCACAGCGTGCCTAGAAGAAATATTCAAACTTCTTGATTGGGAAAGGAAAGGTCTGAAGATAAATGGAAGATATTTAAGCCATTTATGCTTTGCAGATGACATAGTTATCTTTACTCCAACTGTTCATGAATTACAGACTCCAAGAACTCCAAATTATTACCAAAACAGCTGAACTAAAGATAAACTAAAGACCCAGGTTATGTTCAACAGCTATGTCCAACCAGAAATAAGAAAAATCAATAATGATGAAATTAAACAAGTAGATCATTACATATACTTAGGACAACAGATATCAACGGAACAAAATATCATGGATGAAATTAAAAGACGCACGATGCTGAGGGTGGAAAGCATTTAGAAAATTACATTCAATATTCAAAAGCCAACTACCATTATGCCTTAAAAGAAAAGTTTTTAACTAATGTATTCTTCCTGTATTAACATATGGCTGTGAAGCATGGACACTAAATGCAAAGGAAATTCAAAAATTAAGAACAACACAATTTAGTATGGAAAGAAGTATTCTTGGTATCACAAGACTGGATCACAAAAGGAATACGTGGATAAGAAATCAAACTAAAGTGTCTGACATCATAGTAAGAGTGAAACATCTGAAGTGGGAACACATATGGGTTGGGCATATTGCTCAAAGACAAGATCAATGATGGACAAAAGTACTGGATTGGATTCCACGAGAGGAAAAATGACCACGACGCTGACCTAAATCACGGTGAATTGATGATATCATCAGATTTGTAGGAGTGACATGGGAAAAGAGAGACATGGACAGACAGTCTTGGAGTAATCTTGGAAAGGCCTTCATCCAGCAGTGGATCCAGCAGTAGCTGTTCAGAAATGAACAGCTACTGCTGGATCCACTGCTAGATGAAGGCCTTGAGATAGAGAAAATGATGCCTTGAGATAAAGAAAAATTCCAACTTTTTGGATGCCAAGGAAGCAAGTTGTAATGTGCCTATGCCAAGAGAAGTCTGATGACAGAGTAATCCAAAGAAGAACTTTGGGATTACTTTGTCAAAAAAGTTCTTCTGATTTCATTCTGAAGAAAGAGATCTCACCTTGTCTAGAGATTTTGGTGTTGTCAAGAGTAAGACTGGATGAAAATTATTTCTTTTTGTGGGAGATAAGACAAAACTGTGTTTTGCTGGCACTGAAACTGATCATTTTTTTCCAAACCTCATCAAAGAATGGTTTGGAGATCAGAATTTAGGGTAGCAGATATTGTTCTGGAGATTGCCATGATTTGTGAGGGAAGTGTTTGTCAAATGAGGAGGAGTGTAGCGTGTATAATCAGCAAAGTTGTGTATTGCATTTGTGGTCAACTGGAGTAGGTCACTGACATACAGAAGGAAGAGAGTGGCTCTTCAGCATTAATTAAACAGAAGACAGAGTACCCTCAACCAACTCACATGCATCCAGTCAGAAAGTTGCCAATCCAATTGCAGAGATCATAGGATAGACCAACTTATGGGAGCATATTTAATACGCTCCCATAAGTTGGAAGCATATTTAATAAATCCTTGTGCCAGACCCTGTTGAAGGAGGTCTTGGCGATGCCAAGAACAACCACCTGAGACTTGCAAATTTTGTATGGTCCAAATATGGGTGATGTAGGTAAGTAGATCTCCTGTTGATCTGCAGTGGCAAAATCTGTATTGGCGATTGTATTATTAACACATTCAGTGTTACTGATGCTTTAAACATTAAGACGCACGTGTTTCTATGTATAACTCAGTCTGGCTTGAGCAATCAAATGAGGTGGATGTGTAGGCACTGTAGGAAGGTTGTTCTGTCATAAATGAGTGGCAGTGAAATGGTAAACACTTTCAAGGTAATGAAGGAGATGGATGTTGGTGGTTTTCTCTGTTACTTTAGAGTGAAAAACTGAGGTGAGGGAAATTGGTTGGTAGTTTGATGGTAAGGATTTGTTATCCTTCTTAGGATAGGTTATACATGGACTAATTTTCCTAATTTTCATGCACTACAATAGATACTACTAGAATATGAAAGCATAAAAAAGGTAACATAGGACAGGAATGAACTCTGAAGTGGATGCACATCTTTAGGATGATTGGAGAAATGTCATCCAGACCAGGTGATTTTTCTGTATCTAATTTGGATAAAGTTCTTCTGATTTCATTCTGATGGAAGATCAAAGGATACATTAAGTGGTGAATGTCTGGAATGTTTGTGACATGTGCCAAGATCAACCATACAGGAATTAAAGGAAAAGTAAAAGGTCAGAAGGTTGACCTTCTCTTTGGATAATGATGCTACAGAACCACCCAAGGGCAATAGTAGTGGAATCTGTGTTGGAACAGAAGTAACAGTTCATTGCTTTGGCAAGATACCAGAAGGCATGACTGCCATTTGGACAGGATGCAATTTTTCTGCTTTTAAACCCTTCAAATGTTTTGTTTTGTTTTTCATAAAATGGTGAGAGACTGGAGGTAAACAAGCAGTCATTCTTGAAAGCTGTATACAGAAGGTGTGAGCAAGGGAGTGAGAAACAGGCTTTTTGCATGGAGAGTTGTGAATGTTTGGAATGCATTGCCTGAGAGCGTGGTGTCTGCAGAAAATTTGAATGTGTTTTTTAACTCACAGTATGATGAGCAGTGTGTTTGTGTGACAAATCAGACCTCCTAGATGAGTCTTTGACTCCATGGGGTCTTAGGATAATAATAATAATAATAAAATCCATTATGGATGAGTTGACAGTTTTCTTGCAGCTATTCGGTATTTCAGCGTAGGCAGTAATATCATGGAAGATAGAGTTTTGGATGAGAACTAGTTATATACTCAATTCTTCATTTACATAGCTTCAGTGCATGCACCTTTTGGAGAACCAGGGCTTGGCCAGTGGGGCCTGAAATGTAGTGTGGAATAGAGAATAAATGCTCGCATACTAATTAGAATTATTTTGGTTCAGTACATTATGTTTGAATCAGAAGATCAGAACATATGTGTATATGTGTGCATGCGCATGCTTGTTGCTCCATGGGGAAAGACATTAGCAGAAAATTCTGGTCTAAGTCCTAAAGGACAAACAACATTCACAGTGTTACTTAAAATGGTTACTGGGAAGTCATGTTGGGTGCTTAATGGATTGTATACAGCACTCAGAAAGGATGAAAACAGAATTTAATACTTCCTATATTTTGCCTCAGTCACTGAGACATCTTCAAGGATTACAAAAAAACTAATATAACATATACATAAATACCACACAATACTGAGTCCAACCACATGGGTGACTCTAAAGTCCTATCTAGGTGGAGCGCCCTCTAAGGGCGGTTGTAGGTGGCCTGGAATGTAAGGTGGGGTCTCCGATGATAAGTGTTTCCCAAATCTTAATAAATACAGTTGCTTAATGCAACTGTATTTATTAAGATTTGGTTGATTTCTGAGAGCTGCTGCTGATTCTAAAAATAACCTCTCTTTTTTTGAATTTGCTGTGATGGAGCATGGTGGTTTTTTCCATGAGATTCTATGGGTTGTATCCAAGACATGGTCAGCCTGGCCTGACTGACCATAGTCATGGTTACAGATGTATGATTTGTGTTCCTCCAGGAAGATGGTTGATGATCTACCTGTCTATCCAAAGTATGCCAGCTTACAGGAACAGGGTGCTTTATAAACTTCAGACACTGAGAGAGGAGGGAGCTGATCTTTTGTAGAACGGATAAGGGCAGCAAGTTTGGGGTGGGGCTTAAATGCTGTGTGTAGGTTGTACTTTTTTAAAATCTTGGCTATTTTTTCGGATATGCAACGGATGTAGGGTATGGTGATTGCATTTCTAAACTCATTCTGAAGAGAAGACCAGGGAATGGCGGGGGGGGACTGATTATTTTTCTAATACTATGATCGCTGTAGCCATTGGACAGGAAAGTTGTGTATGTGGTTAAGCTCAGTTGTAAGGGCAGTTCCACTGGAACAAAGATTGTGGGCTCTCTTGGTTAGAGTTTTAATAATGTCACATTGCTGAGAGGGGTGGTAGTGGTGGTGGTGGTGGGAGAGTTTGTGAATGTATTTGCCTGTGTGAGTAAGTTTTCTATATACAGTGAAGGAAAGTGTACCATTAGGAAGGGGTGTTAACTAAGGTGTCTAAGGAAGGGTAAAAATTGTTCTTTTCCTTTTCCATCGTAAACTTGATTCTTGGATGTAGGCTGTTGAGGTGACTGAGGAAGGAGTCTAATGTGTCATCTCTTCATTGTTTACCAATATTCCCTTAATTGATACCTTAACACTCTTAGAAAACGTTTTTCCTTCTGACATTTTAGATCTCTTTTCCTTTGCCATCAATTCTGGTTATTTCTCTTGAAAGAACAAAATCTACAAGCAGAGAAGGAACCGGCATGGGTTCCCCCCCCCTTGCCAATTTTTATATGGAATATTTTGAAAAATGAGCCACAGATTCAGCTCCTCTCAAACCTTCTATCTGGCTAAGATATGTAGATGATGTCTTCTCTATTTGGCCTCATGGCCCAGACACATTAAACTCCTTCCTCAGTCACCTCAACAGCCTACATCCAAGAATCCAGTTTATGATGGAAAAGGAAAAGAACGATTTTTACCTTTCCTAGACACCTTAGTTACACGCCTTCCTAACGGTACACTTTCCTTCACTGTATATAGAAAACCTATGCACACAGGCAGATTCATAAACTCTCCCACCACCACCACCCCTCTCAACAATATGGCATTATTAAAACTCTAACCAAGAGAGCCCACAATCTTTGTTTCATTGGAACCACCCTTACAACTGAGCTTGACCACATACACAACACTTTCCTCTCCAATCACTACAGCGATCACAGTATTAGAAAAATAATCAGTTACACCCCCTCCACTCCCCAGTCTTCTCTTCAGAATGAGTTTAGAAATGCCATCACCATAACCTACATCTGTGGCACATCCGAAAAAATAGCCAAGATTTTAAAAAAGTCCAACCTACACACAGTATTTAAGCCCCACCACAAACTTGCTACCCTTGTCCGTTCCACAAAAGATCAGCTCCTCCTCTCTCAGTGCCTGGAGTTCATAAAGTACCCTGTTCCTGTAAGCTAGCACTTTGGGCAGATCAGCAACCATCTTCCTGGAGGAACACAAATCACATCTGCAACCATGACTATGGTCAGTCAGGCCTGGCTGACCATGTCTTGGATACAACCCATAGGATCTCATGGGAAAAAAACCACCATGCCCCATTACAGCAAATTCAAAAAAGAGAGTCTATTTTTAGAATCAGCAGCAGCTCTCAGAAATCGACCAAATCTTAATAAATACGGTTGCATTAAGCTTCCTAAGATTTGGGAAACACTTATCATCAGAGATCCCACCTTACATTCCAGGCCACCTACAACCACCCTTAGAGGGTGTTCCACCTATATAGGACTTTAGAGTCAGCCACGTGGTTGGGCTTAGTATTGTGTGGTATTTGTGTATATGTTACATTAGTTTTTTATAATCCCTAAAGATGTCTCAGTGACTGAGGCAAAATATAGGCAGTATTAAATTCTGTTTTAATCCTTTCTGAGTGCTGTATACAATCCATTAAGTCTCCAATATGATGTCCTCACAGCACTTAAGCCCCTACACACGGGTTACTGGGAAGAAAGAGGTCCGAGGTGTTCGGAGAGTAGTTGGGGGGGGGGGGTCATCTGATATTCAAGTAGGCATGTGAACGACTTGTATAGGTTCATTAGTGACTGCAAATGTCTCAGCATCTCTGCTGCTTGATCTGTGTACATTTGAAAAAAAGGAAGCCAGCTGGTGTTGTGGACACTGAGTCCCCAAGGAGCATGACCTAACTGGAAAGTTAGATTGAAGAAAATCAACATTTAAAGAAAGGAAGTCAAATAATTTGGAATGGTCTGGTGATTACTGGATATATACCTAGTCTAATCATAAATACTGTTACAGTATTGATGGCTAGACTTATTAATAAGTCCAGTTAATATATTATTAATAATTTTGTTAATATATATAATAATAATTATGGTGCTAATTAATATAAACTGGCTGTTTACAAGACCAAAATAAAACACTTGATGAAAGACTGGAGATGACAGACAAAAGAGTTTCTGATGGCATCAACAGCAGTATCATATTAAAAATGAGGATATTAGAAAAGACCTTTACATCAGTCTTTGAGATAATCTCAGGTGGTATGATCACTGAAACAGAATGGGAAAGGAAAAAGTTAACAAAACAAGTGTTTTTTTTATCACGATGGCAGGAAGAAGACCCAGAGGAAGACCAATCTAGGTGGATTGATACAGTAATAAGTGTCTTAGAACATTGTTTTTAAAATTTTTTTGACTGTAATCCACAATAAAAAATGCATTTTACATCAAAATCCAGTACATAAAAACATAACTCAACTGTAACTCAACAAAACAAACATAACTGAACAAACGTTTCATGAAACAATATGTACCTTTACTATATAAAATAAAAATAAAGCAAAGCATGCCTCTGAATTTTCACTACATCATTCTTTTTTCATCTAATAAGATCCATTTTGAGAGTGATTTTTACTGGGTCGATTAAAATGTTGTAATTGTCATGAACTTGAAAAATGTCACATTCTATAATATCCTTCCTGAAAAACAACAATAACTCATAAAGTCTGACAACTGAATGTTTTTTTTAGTACTTATGAAGACAGAAGCTGCAAGAGGTCTCTAGTGAAGGCAAACATCACAATCCCTGCCCTCTCCATCTATCTGGCACATTAGCAATTTGTAAAGAATATCTCCATAAGGGTGGCATCCATTTGTGTTTTACAGTTGGATTTAACTACTTGTACAAAATGAAATCAGAGTGTTTTAAAGCTATGCAGTCTGTGAGATCCACTGATATTTTCTATTCTATTAAAAAATAAATAAATAATAAACTACTGGTTGCAACCCACAATATGAAAAATGATGCTTTTTAATACCAAAGTATAAGAAATATTGGAGTCTTGAGAGACAACAGATTTATTTGGAGGAAAATTGTCAAATGATTTAATGTTTTCATGTAGTACTATCAGTATTTCAGGAATTTGATGATGATATTTTTTTCAACAGAGATTGAGAAAATATGATATGAGTAATATGATACTACTCTTTATATATATATATCATATAGCAATGTCAAGTTCCTTTCTAATATTCTCATTGTTAATAAGATTCTGCTATATGTTTAATCCCTATCAATTTTTGTCACAATGCTCATGTCTGTGGTCTCTAGCTTGTCAAGATTAAACAAACTCTCAGATTCATAAGTTAAAGGTTCCACTGTTTCCACTGGCAGTTTTCTTTTGGCTAAGTTCTTTCTTACTCAATATAAATTTGTTCAACTGGCTTCCCACTGCACCAGCTTTTTAAATAACAATAAATTTATTTCTATATTTAATCTCTCTCTTCATTAAAACCGTGCCTAAATAGCTCATCATCATCATCAAATTCTTGCCATGTACTCTCAAGGGGCATACAGGATATGATAGTACTACATGAAAAATTTACATCATTACTAACTCCCTATCTACAATTTTCCTCCAAATCAGTCTGTTACTTGTCAAGACACCAACATTATCAGATCTTATATTTCTATCATCTAAGGCACTCTGTACCTTATTAATCCATCTATATCTTGGTCTTCCTCTGTGTCGTTTTCCTGCCAAACTGGTAGAGAACACTTGTTTTGCTAATCTTTCATTGCCCAGTCTGTTTAAGTGACCATACCACCTGAGATTAGCTCTTCTAACGCATTCCTGGATGCTGACAATGTCAAGTTCTTTCCTAATATCCTCATTTTTAATATGATATTACCAATGATGCCATCTGTTCATTCCCATAATCTGTCTCAGGACTCTCATATCTGCAGTCTCTAGTTTTCGGTCAAGTGTTTTACTTCTGACCCAGCTCTCAGATCCATAAGTAAAAACTGGTTTGAACACTGTCTTGTATACAGCTCATTTAGTGTTCAGACTAATTTCTCTCTTATTCCATATGCATTTATTCAAGTGACATCCTACCATACCAGCTTTGTTGATTCTGTTGTCTATTTCCATGTTTAATTTACCATCTTCACTAAAAATCGTGCCTAAATAGCTGAAATATTTTACTTGTTCCACAAGTTCTCAGTTCACAATGCAGTTGACATTTTCAACGATTCTGCCTATTTTCATTGTCTTTGTCTTTTTTTTGCTGACCTTCATACCATATCTATTACAACAGTTATTCAATTTAGTCAGAAAATCTTGCAGACTTGTAGCAGATTTATTTAGAAGTATAACAGTTGAAGTTTAAGGGGCACATTGCAAAAGTGACTAAATCAGCTCACCAAATCACTTGGCTTCTGAAAAATACTTTAACATGCAGAGACAAACAATTTATTGTTCCTCTGTATCGAGCCTTGATAAGACCCCATCTGGACTACTGAGCCCAATTATGGGCACCAGGGTTTCTTCGTGATGGGGAGGAAGTGGAGAGGATCCAGAGACGAGTGACCAAGATGATAGAAGGTCTGTGAAATGAACCTTATGAGAATAGGTTGAAGATTTGTGGGTTGCAGAGATTGGACGATAGGCGAAGGAGGGGTGATATGATTGAGACATTCAAATTACTGAAGGGTTTCTACAAGATAGATCCAGAAGATATTTTTGAAAATATGACTGGTGGTGGGAGGACTAAGGGCCATGCATGGAAGCTGGGCAAGAGCGTGGTTGACAAGGGTGTTAGAGCTAGGTTTTTTACTTGGAGAGTGGTGAATGAGTGGAATAAGCTACCAGAGTCTGTTGTGGGTGATACGACCATGAATGAGTTCAAGGCAAGGTATGATAGATACTGTGTTAATGTCGAATACTTGTTCTTGACATGATGTTAGGGCCTCCCTCGATGAGTCTGTCGACTCCTTGGAGTTGCCCGGAACAATAATAATAATAATAATAACATCGTCTGCATAAAGCAAAGAGCTGACATTCACATCTCCAATTTTGATATCACGTTTAATACCACTTTCTTTCATAATATGATCCATATAGATAATGAATAAAAGAGAGGATAGTGTACATCCTTGTTTCACACCAGATTTAACATTAAACCATCTTCCTGTATACTTCCTTCAATCCTAACTGCTGATTTACAACTCAAATAAAGACTAACTATTGCTTGATATAATGTCCCATTGACACCATATAACTGTAACATATTGAATAGCTCCACTCTTGGCACCTTGTCATATGCCTTTTCCAGATAGACAAAACTTAAATACAGATCTTTGTTATATTCCCATGATTTCTCAACTATTTGTCGTCGAGTGAAGGTCTGATCCTGACAGCCTCTATTTGGCCTGAATCCAGATTGTTCTTCACCAAGCTTTTCTTCCACAATTCTTCTCAACCATTTCTCAAGTATACTAGCATAAATCTTACCAGGAACACTCAGTAGAGAAATACTTCTGTAATTCTCGCATTCAGTTTTATTTCCTTTTTTTTATATATGGGTACTATGAGAGCTCTACTCCAGTCATTGGGAGTTCGTCACTCTGTCCAGGCTTTCTGAACTATGCAGTGCAGCCACTGTAAGACTTTTATACCACCATACTTAAGCATTTCTGGGTGAATATCATCTACTCCTGCTGCCTTTCCACATTTCAAGCCTTTGATGGCTTTTTCTACTTCAAGTATGGATATGTATTCCTGACTGTCTGCCTGTTGAGTGTTTTTTACGACTGTGCTATCACTGCTTGTTTCATTTAGCAATTTTTCGAGGTAATTACTCCATGCTTCAAGGATATCTTTTTTCTACTGTTTTCATGTCACCTGTATCATCTCTAATTCTTTTACAGCACTCTTTCCTCCATTTCTGAGCTTCTTCAACAGCCTCCAGAATATTTTGCCACCTTCTTGAAATTTATTTTCTATGTTCTTGCCGAAGTCCTCCCATGACTTTTGTTTAGCTAGTTTTACACAGTGTTTCGCTTTCTTACATTTGTCTCTGTATTCTCTATGAGCACAAGCTGACTTATTTGCAAGGAAATTTTGATATGCTTTCTTCTTTTCCTTCATTGCCTCTTTAACTTCCTGTGTCCACCAGGGAGTTCCAATTTTTCTATCCTTGCAGATTACCTCACCACATGCCTCTCTTGCTCTGAATCAATCAGGGTCTTCTTCAAGGCTTGCCACTGAATCTCCAAGGTTTGGTTCCTGTTCTCAAACTCTTTCATTTTTTTGTTCAGTAATCTTTGTGTATTTTAGTCTACAGTTCACATCTGAGAGCTGCTCAACTTTTATTCACTTTAAAACTTTCTTACATGTTATTCTTTTTAATATGAAATTCAATTTTATCCTGCTCAAGACTAAATAGTGATCGCTTCCAATTTCAAATCCTCTGTACACTCTGGTGTTCTGCACCAGGGAGAAAACATCACTATCAACAATAACATAGTCAATGAGACTTTTCTTATTCCTTGCCTCTTCTCTCCATGTGAATTTGTGCACATTTTTATGTTGGAACATGGTGTTAGTAATAATCAGTCCATGTCCTGAGCAGAAATCCAACAGGTATTTGCCATTATTATTAGCTTTTCTCTTTTCTCCAAATTTTCCCAAAATATTTTTGTATGTCTCATAATCACTTCCTACTCTGCTATTTAGATCGCCAACAAAGACCAACTTTTCCTTTTTCATTGTGTCAGTAGCTTTCTCTAGAGCCTCAAAAAATTCTTCCACTTCTACCTTAGTAAAGCCTTCTGTGGGACCATAGGTACAAATAAGTCTCATTGTCCAGTTCCCCATTCTGATATTTGCCCATATCACTCTACTTGAGACTGCTTGTCATTCAAGATTAGCCTCGTATTTAGTGTTGAATACTATGGCTACTCCTTCTTGTTCTTGATTGTCATTGCCTGAATATAACATTTTGTATTTATTGATCAGAAAGGTCTCACCAGTTTTTGTTTTTTTTTGTTTCAATCATCCCTATTATGTCGATGTGGTAAATATCTAATTCCTCAGCTAGCTCCATTTCTTTGTTTCAGGCTTCTTATGTTGATAGTACCGATCTTCAACTCTGGTGATATTGAGTTGGGGTGTGTTTTAGGGTTTGTTCCAGTAGCTGACTTTTCGCTGTTCGCCCTGGTTCCCTGGTGAAAACAACGGAGACCTTGTTTAACCAGGCAACTCCCCAGCCGGCATGAAATTTTGTTATGTTGTACCATCATTTTGTATTTTGGTTTAAGCCAATAAGAATACAATTTGGCTAAATCCCAAATTGCCAGCCATCCTCCAACAGGGTGCACCCGAGAAGTTGAGGATCGTACATTAGGTCAGAAGCCCTGGTCGGTTCTCCACATTCCGTAAAAGGCTATGTGGAGGTCTCCTCTCAGTTATACAGCTTTGACCCTTAAACACCCCATATTATATTATATATATTAATATATATGTATTTTATTATATGTGTTTGCATTTCCTGCATCTATAAAAACAGGCTTGTACCACAATATTATTTTAGTATTTCTAGTTTATTTACTTGAAAAAAAATTCTAGTTTTGCCTAAACTACTAAAATCTCATATTACATTCACTAATCTTAGTCTTATAATTAAGACAAGAGAGATGGAATACAAAAGAAACATTGTTTCTTTTGTATTTCTATAAAATTCATTAAAAAGAATTTCATAAGAGATACACTCTCTCTCTCACACACTCACCCATTTAATTTCAGGAATAAAAATATCTAACAAAGAAAACAAAATTTCTTTGTAGATCAATTCTAGAATTAACAACTCTGGCTTTCCAATAAAATCAATTCATTCAATTTCTAAATGAGCCATCTGACTAATTCAAAGTCAACATTTTTTCAAAATAAAGAACCATGTCCTACCTCAGGACATGGATGTAAACAATATCAGAAAACACCAAACAATTTCATCAAAAGATGCCCTATTAACTGTCCATATTTTGCTTAATTTCAAATCAGCATCACCAAAGCACAAACAACTTGTATAGACAGTGAGTAAGAGTAAGTGAAACAATACAACTGTAATGGACAAAAGATCCGAAGTCCCACCTTGGCACCCTCTGATGTTATAAAAAAAATAGAACATTACAGCTATGTATGAGCTGCTCCCAAGACAACAGTCCCCGAAACCCTTGGCAAACCAATGCAACCATACCTGTTCAGGCCAGGGGAACTCCTCAAAGCCATGGCTGACTCAAAAAATAATCTTTCAGATCTGTAACGACTTCTCAATAAGCACATTCATCCTCTTTCATCCAATCCTGCATGAAAGAGTGTCCAAAGCGCAGTACACCAGTCCTGACCCACCACAGCAACAGTAGCGAATATATTTCTCTTGCTCCTCCATACAGTATTGGTTAACTGATTCTCCCGCCCACCCACAGTAGGCCAAGCCAGTCACAGGGAACTTCACATACTCCAGGGTGCACTAGAGGATGAAGCTCATCCCCAGGCAAGCAGATCAGAGTTGCTAGTTTAAACCACATTCAAACTTTATGTTAAACTAGCAACTCTGATCCGCTCGCTCAAGGACAAATCAGATCAGAGTTGCTAGTTTAAACCACATTCAAACTTTATGTTAAACTAGCAACTCTGATCCGCTCGCTCAAGGACAAACTTCACCCTCCAGCACACCCCAGAATGCATAAAGCTCCCTGTGACCTGGCCTACTACAGGCAAACAGGAAGATGAGCCAATGTCTGCCTGAAGAACACAAAAAATACATTCGCTACCACCACTCTGGCAAGTCAGGACCGGCAGACCATGCCTTGGACCCCCCCCCCCCTTCACACAGGATTAGACAGAAGAAAACGATTGTGCTATTTAGAAGTCGTTAAAGATTATTTTTTGAATCAGCCACAGCTCTGAAGAACTCTCCCAACCGGAACAAATACGACTGCATCAATTTGCCAAAAATCCGGCAGACCGCCATCTCATGAGCAACTCCCACACAGCTGCAATGGTTACTTTATTTTATTTATTTATTTATTTTTACAACATTAGAGAGTGCCAAAACAGGACCCCAATCGTTTGTCCATTACAACTGTATTGTTTCACCCACTCACTGTCGTGTATACAAGCCGTGTTGTGCCCTGATGATGCCAACCTGAAACTCAGCCTAAATAGCTGAAGTATTTTATTTATTTTACAAGTTCTCCATTGAGAATGTAACTGATGTTTTCCATTTATGAAGCCTCATGAAAAAAAATTAATGATTTATTAGCATAAAATTTTCAATCATGTTTTATAGGTTTCTTCAGTATGAAACGAATAGAATAGACTTGAATCACACAAACAGACAGATGACTGAAAAAGTCACAATACGGCACTAATGTTTTAGGAGAGAAACAATGGTTAATTAATTACTAGAGTCAAATAAAAAAAGTAATGATAAGCAGAGTCAAGAGGCAAATTTCTCACAGGGGGTGATAAAGCACCAGTTCAATTCAGATCATAATATAATAATGCCTCACAACTTTCTTCGCAAAGCCTTCCCATCAGAAATTTGGTCTTGTGTAGGACTAATTTTCTTTCAAAACACTGTGTTTAGAGGGAAATAGCATGTTCTGCATGGAGAACTGCTTTGCAATGGTCAGCAGTGGATCTTCTAGAGTGAACAAAACTAAGATCACAGGAGCGAAGAATGTGGTAGACACCTGGTAAGAAAAGTCCAAAGGGGAAACGTGTCTTTAAAAAAATAAATAAATAAATGATGAAATTTTGGAGACAGGACAAAACAGACAGTTTTACCAGATTTAGAACAAAACTTGATGTAAACTCTCTTCTCTTTCCTATCATCATTATGAAAATTGCAGAACATAAATTAAACTGTGCAATTAAACAACATTTACATGATAAAAATACACTATACAATGGCAACAATCAACAGATTAACTCATAATGAAGAAATACTACAGTAGCAAGTCACAGTGCCAGCCATGTATATCACGAGCAACTGATATGTGCACAGATTTGAAAAACTAGATTTTAAAGGTGATGGGAAATGTTTTTCATAAAATTATCTACTGGTTTTAAAAATAGGGATGGATTAAAGATTTTTTAAAAATTAAGAAGACAATATTATTTTTATGGCTATTTAGCCTATTTTTAAGAAGACAATTTTCAGAACTGTCTTTATTATTCACTATACTACACTATCTTGGGTAAGTGATATGCCAAGCAAACTTACAGCAAGATCCACTAAATGTAGCTTTCCCACCCTCACATGTTGTTGACCATCTCCACCTTTCTCACTGCATTCTACTGTGATGGAAAATATTGCATGAGACCTTGAGCTATGTGAATTCATGTTGGTTGCTCCTACAGCTCCTAAAATCAATGAATAAAATGAGTTACACAAACTGATATAAAAAGCAATCTTAAAGAACTGAAGAAAATTTTATAGTATTGGCCATGCACTCACTATTTGTAAGGTTTAAGTTTTCCTGAAAGCCCTTGTCAATGGCAAATTCATGAATGGCAAGTTCCCATAAATGTATTTTTTCATCAACTAAATTAAAATAATACTGCCCATTTAAAATATAAAATGGTTATGACAAGATCAAGACATATAATTTGGTAAGGGATAATTACCAGATTAGCATGAATGAGATTTTTCTCAGAATATCTGGAAACAGGAGGAGAACAAGAGGCCATCCCTGGAAGCTGTATAAGATGGGTATGAACAAGGGGGTGAGGAGTAGAATTTTTGCATAGAGTGGGTGATTGGAATGCATTGCCTGAGAGTGTGGTGAGTGTAGGGACAGTGAATGCGTTTAAGTCAAGATATGATGAGCTGTACATGTGAGAGTGGGACCTCCCACAATGAGTCTCTTGACTCCATGGAGGTCTGTTAATAATAATAATAATACAGCAATCCCTCGATTAGTGCAGCTAATAAGTTCTTTAAAACAGGCGCATTAATCGAAAATGCACTAATCGAATATAATAACTTATGGGAAAATGTATAATTCATCAGATTTCTTATTTGACTCTTAATTTTTTTATAAAAGAATTAGGGTATGTCTCAGGGTCTAGTTAAAGGAAATCCATGAAGCTGAAAGACAATAAAACATATTAAGAATATAAATTTATTATTCTACTTCTTAACAAAGAATTGAGCTAACGTAGTTTAGCGGGCATTTTGTTTCTTTTTTTCATACAACCAACGGTATATGGCCCTATTGCCTCTTCTACTCTTCTGCAAATTTTACTGCTTCTCTCGTCATCAGGGTCAGCCTCTAGGCATTGCTGCTTAAAAACTTCAATTGTACGAAAAAGTATTTTCAAATTGTTTCCGTGAATTCTCTTTTGGCTGACTATCAGTGGTTAAATTTTCTTCATATTTTTTGGGATCTTCCCGCTGTGCATCTAAATTTAAAAGTTGGAATCACTCAATTCTTCAGAATGAGATTTAATTAACTCTTGGACATTACCATTGAAGGGGAGAAAGAAATGAAAGACGTACGAATTGGTCGCCAACATGCGAAATCACGTGCGTTATAGATAAAATTTCCCAACTGTTATACAAGCAAAATAGTTACCACTTTAAAAACTACAATGATCATAAAAGAGAAGTTAATTTTTTGACGTTTAATAATAAACAACTCATCCCAGAAGATGGCTTGATTACCCCTATCGGAATGGATTCTTCTTTTTGTGACATGCGCAGAAGTGTCGAAGGGTCTTGAATCTGTGGGCGTACTATAGCAGACAACATAAATTTTGGCAGTAAAAATTTGGACATGGAAGTAATGTAGTATGCCATTAAAAATAACTTTGTAAAATGTTTTAAATTGGTAACTAAATTATTTCATTCTGGTGAGTGATTTTTTAAAATAGTTAGCCATAAAAATGTATAGATAGAAAATTTTTAAAATCTGTAACATTTATTTGTAAGATGTATATAGGCACACTAATTGAATTTGGGTATAAAAAAAAAATGACGCACTAATCGAAAACGCACTAATCAGGGGCACATTAATCGAGGGATTACTGTATAACTTCACAAATGATTTTTAGTTTTAGCAAGTTCATTCAGAATTATCACTTTGTATCCATCATTTTTTAAAACCTGCATAATCACGATGCAATTTTATATGTACCTTTTTTTTTTTGCAAACGTTTAGAGATCATTTTAACATTTTAATAATAATAAATAATAATAAAAATATTAATATTAATCAATACACTTTAAATCAATCCCAGATCTGCTGCCACTGATTAGTACTTGTTATTATATATGTGACACACAAACAAAATCCAAATTTTAAGTCAGAATGCAATATGAGGACACAAGCATAAAGTTTTAATGTCGTCGTCTGGTAGCATCCTCTAGCAAGAGGGTTGCA
This sequence comes from Typopeltis vanoorti, assembly GCF_054136105.1. Classification (NCBI taxonomy): domain Eukaryota; kingdom Metazoa; phylum Arthropoda; class Arachnida; order Uropygi; family Thelyphonidae; genus Typopeltis; species Typopeltis vanoorti. The sequence goes on from NC_143554.1 coordinate 96,459,104, forward strand.
GCAGATGAGCAGCTCTTCTCCATTTCTCTCTGTCTGTCGCTTCCATCATTCTTAAACCAGTCCATTCCACGATGTCATTAAACCACTCTCTAGTTGGTCTTTCACGTCTTCTCTTCCCCTCAACTTTCCCTTGTAATATAGTTCTTGTCAGGTGTCCCGAAGAACCTCTCAGAAGATGCCCTGCAAATCTAGTCTTTCTTTGCATAATATTCTTTAACAGTGTTCTTTCCATCCCAACTCGTCTTAAAACTTCTTGATTTGATATTCTTTCTGTATAGCTAATCTTTTCCATCTTTCTATAACACCACATTTCCAATGCATTAATTCTTTCCATATCTCTCTTTCTTAGTGTCCATGACTCACTTCCATAACTTGCAATGCTCCAAACTGTTGCTTTAACTATTCCAATTCTAACGCCTATTTTAGTGTTCTTGTTTATTAAAATTCTCTTCATTTCCATAAATGCCGATTTAGCTTTGCCTATTCTATTTCTAATGTCCAACTCTGAAGTTCCTTTTTCTGAGATCCAGCTACCTAAATATTGAAATCTTTCCACTTCTTCTAAAATCTTTCCTCCACATCTTATTTTTACATTATCTCCTATTTTTCTACCCATTATCATTATCTTTTTTGTGTTAATTCTTAGTCCATACTCTTTACAAGAGTTTTCAATTCTTTGAATAATTTGTTGTAACCCATTTTCACTTTCTGACATCACCACTACATCATCTGCATATCTTAAATTATTAATGATTCTTCCGTTTATTTTTATTCCTTCTTCTACATCCTCAAGTGCCTCTCTAAACATTTGTTCACTATAAAAGTTAAACAATAATGGTGATAACTTGCATCCTTGTCTGACTCCTCTCTCCACTGGGAATTTTCCTGTTTCCTCTCCATTTACACATACTGACGCTATTTGTGACCAATATAATCTCTTTAAAATTTCCAAATCATAAGAAAGTTTTAACACAACTGAATAAGTAGTGACATAGTGATAGTAGCTGATGCCCTTGATTTATGTATGCAAAATTTTGCATAACAAGATGAGGTGTACATGCCAATTTATCTTTGCATATGAAGTTGAAATTATATCTGTTTGTTTGGATAGAGAAATGGCTAAACTGATTTTGACGATATACCCAGAGTGGTTTGGCATATGTCTTAGGTTGCCCTGGTAATGTCATCTGCCATTTCATTGCATTTCAACCAAGGTTTCTGACATTGCAGATAAACCAAGTGCTTGGTTTCTGAGTGTGCCATACTACTGATGATAAAGAATGATGTAAAATGATCAATAACACCGTATTAAGTAGATTTGAGGAAAAGGAAAAGCTACAAATTCACAGACAGTACTACAAATCAAGATTTGTAGCACTGTCTCACAGGATAACTATGCATAAAATCAGCCTGAAAAGTAGAGGCCAGCTGTTCACAATGGTAGTCAACAACAAGTAAAATCCCTCCATATATATATGTTACAGAAACAGTGAATACTGACTGCCAGCAGAAAGAGCAAGTCTATTTTCATTCCCCTGCATTCTTCTAATTCTGTCCAACAATCTATTTGAATTCAAATGGTGCCAGTTTAAAGTCAGAAAATGCTTTGCAATGACTATTAACAAGTTGAAAAGATAAATACACTGGATTGCAGGCACTCATTTAAGATCCTGTTTTTCCTCTGTTCCTCATAAGAGCTTATATGTAGCCTGCTCTAGTTTGAGTAGAGGTAGATATTCACCTATGTGCCTCAGAGAGAAAAACACTTAATAGTTTATAAAGAGAATTTGATATAAGAGAAAATATATAATCTTTAGCTAATAATTCTGGTGGTAAGGCTTATATGTTGATTATTTGTAATAATAAATTTACTTAAATTACAGCATACACTATGTATTGGAAAAACTTTTAATTAATATTTCCAATATTTCAGCACCAGTATACAAAACGATGGTACAACATGACAAAATTTCATGCAAGCTCGAGCGTCGCCCGGTTAAACAAGGCCCCGTTGTTTTCGCCAGGGAACCAGGGCGAACAGCGAAAAGTCAGCTACTGGAACAAATCTGAAAGCACACCCCAACTCAACATCACCAGAGTTAAAGATCGGTACTATCAACATAAGAAGCCTGAATGGCAAAGAAATGGAGCTAGCAGAAGTACAGATAAGTACCACATCGACATAATAGGGGTGATTGAAACAAAAAAGACAAAAACTGGTGAGATCTTTTTGAGCAATAAATACAAAATGTTGTATTCAGGAAATGACAATCAAGGAAAAGAAGGAGTAGCCATAGTATTCAACACAAAATATGAGGATAATCTTCTTGAATGGCAGGCAGTCTCAAGTAGAGTGATGTGGGCAAATATCAGAATGGGGAACTGGACAATGAGACTTATTTGTGCCTATGGTCCCACAGAAGGTTCTACTAAGGTAGAAGTGGAGGAATTTTTGATGCTTTAGAGAAAGCAACTTACACAATGAAAAAGGAAAAGTTGGTCCTTGTTGGGGATCTAAATAGCAGAGGAAATGATTGTCAGATATACAAAAATATTTTGGGAAAATTTGGAGAAAAGAGAAAAGCTAATAATAATGGCAAATACCTGTTGGATTTCTGCTCAGGACATGGACTGATTATTACTAACACCATGTTCCAACATAAAAATGTGCACAAATTCACATGGAGAGAAGAGGCAAGGAATAAGAAAAGTCTCATTGACTATGTTATTATTGATAACGATGTTTTCTCTGTGGTGCAGGACACCAATGTACAGAGGATTTGAAATTGGAAGTGATCACTATTTAGTCTTGAGCAGGATAAAATTGAATTTCATATTAAAAAGAATAACATGTAAGAAAGTTTTAAAGCGAATAAAAGTTGAGCAGCTCTCAGATGTGAACTGTAGACTAAATTACACAAAGATTACTGAAGAAAAAAATGAAAGAGGTTGAGAACAGGAACCAAACCTTGCAGATTCAGTGGCACGCCTTGAAGAAAACCCTGATTGATTCAGCAAGAGAGGCATGTGGTAAGATAATCTGCAAGGATAGAAAAATCAGAACTCCATGGTGAACACAGGAAGTTAAAGAGGCAGTGAAGGAAAGGAAGGAAGCATATCAAAAGTTCGTGGCAAATAAGTCAGCTTGTGCTCTTAGAGAAGACAGAGACAAATATAAGAAAGCGAAACACTGTGTAAAACTAGCTAAACAAAAGTCATGGGAGGACTTCGGCAAGAACATAGAAAATAAATATCAAGAAGGTGGCAAAATATTCTGGAGGCTGTTGAAGAAGCTCAGAAATGGAGGAAAGAATGCTGTAAAAGGAGTTAGGGATGATAAAGGTGACATGAAAATGGGAGAAAAAGATATCCTTAAAGTATGGAGTAATTACCTCGAAAAATTGTTAAATGAAACAAGCAGTGATAGCACAGTGGTAATAAACATTCAACAGGAATATATATCCATACTTGAAGTAGAAAAAGCCATCAAAGGCTTGAAATGTGGAAAGACAGCAGGAGTAGATGATATTCAACCAGAAATGCTTAAGTATGGTGGTATAAAAGTCTTACAGTGGCTGCACTGCATAGTTCAGAAAGCCTGGACAGAGTGACGAATTCCCAATGATTGGAGTAGAGCTCTAATAGTACCCATATATAAAAACGGAAATAAAACTGAATGTGAGAATTACAGAGATATTTCCCTACTGAGTGTTCCTGGCTAGATCTATGCAAGTTTACTTGAGAAACGGTTGAGAAAAATTGTGGAAGAAAAGCTTGGCGAAGAACGAGCTGGATTCAGGCCACATAGAGGCTGTCAGGATCAGATCTTCACTTTACAACAAATAGTTGAGAAAGCATGAGAATATAAGCAAGATCTGTATTAAAATTTTGTCGATCTGGAAAAGGCATATGACAAGGTGCCAAGAGAGAGAAGCTATTCAATACGCTACAGTTATATGGTGTCAATGGGGCATTATATCAAGCAATACTTGATATAACTTGATATCCCAAAACACTAATGCCATGACCTTTCCTGCTGATGGAACTGACTTCCGTCCACTGTTTAGACTGCTGTTTGGATTTTGGTGTGTAATGGTGAATCCTGGGGTGATCTTGGGAGGGGGGGGGAGACCACACTCCTACCAGGTGCATCCCTCGGGTGGCAGATTGGGGAAACCCAAATGGGTTGATCTGAATAAAGAATAAAGAGCCGTGGACCAAAGGATGTAGTAGAGGTATGGCAAGTTGACTACAATATTATGCCAGTAACTTCCATGAGCTGGAGAAAGGCTACAACCCGAGATAGTGCTACTGCCTAACAGGATGGCCGACACGCCTACTCGAAGACCACATTGAGTAGGTGAGAAATCAGCAATGTGGTCAGCCAACGACGTGAAACATGCAACCACGCTCAACATAAGATCATTATATCGACCTGGAAAATTGTAATTAGTCTAGGAAAATTTAAAAAGATTGAAATGGAGTATTTTAGGTTTATCAGAGGCACATTGGTGCGGAGATGGATTCATGCATTTACTAGAAGGAAGACTATACTTCTCAGGAAGAAAAGATTACATACACAGATAAGGAGTTGCATTATTAATTGAGAAGAAACTTAAACACTCAGTAATTGAAATCAAACCAGTATCTCCTAGAATAATCACAGCCAAACTACAAGCAAAAGAAAAAGGTCAAACAATTAAAATAATCCAAATATATGCACCAGACAGTAACCATTCAGAGGAAGAAACAGAAAATTTCTATGAAGAGCTACAACAGGAAATAGATAATTCTAAAAATAGAGAACTCATGATAGTGATGGGAAATTTTTATGCTAAAATAGGAGAGTACACAGCATACAAAAAAGATGTGATGGGTAAATTTGGATACAGAGAGCTTAATGACAGAGGAGAACAATTACTCCACTTCTGTAAAGCAAATGATCTAATGATTGCAAATACATTGTTCTATCAATGCCCTAATAATAAATATACATGGACATCCCCAGATGGTAATATAAAGAACTGCATAGACTATATCATCATAAACCAACAATGGAAAAGATCAATAAATAATGTACGAACATTAAGAAGTTTTGATTTCGACACTGACCACAAAATATTAACTGCCAAAGTGAAGATAAAATTCAACAGGAAAAACAATATCAGAAAAGAAGAAAACATCAACCTATCAAAACTAAAAGATATCTCAAGCAGATGTCGATTTTTAGAACAGATGTGCTTGAAATTAAAACCCTCCATCTTCCAGAACAGCAGAAAATACTGGGAAGAAGGAAAAGAAACAGTGTTATCAATTGCAAAAGACACTCTAGGTACCAAACCCAAAATAAAGAAACAGTGGATAACCCAAGAAATCATAGCTACAATAGAAGAGAAAAGAGAGGCCAAGATACTTGTAAACCAACAAAAGAACGAAGAGAATAGAAAAAATAAAGAGCACTAAAAAATAAAGTTCATGACCTATGCAAAAAGGCCAAAGAAAAATGGTTAGAAGAAAAAGCTAAGAAATGCCAAGAAGTATACCAACAAAAAAACCTAAAAGTCTTCCATGACACTATAAGAGAAATTACAAAGAAATTCTCAGCAAAAGCAGTAACAATGATAAACAACAAGATGACTGAAATCAGGAATATTGAAGATATAAGAAAAATCTGGTCAAACCATTTTAAGATTATCTTTCACCAAGGAAACAAAACTACAACACCAACAAATAGAAGAAAATAATGACTACCCAAAAATTTTACAAGAAGAAGTTAGATACAGAATAAAACAGATGAAAAACAATAAAGCACCAGGCATTGATACTATCCCTACTGAACTGTGGAGGCAGCACATCAATAGAATATTTAACAACGCTATTCAATAAAATACTACAAGCAGGAGAGATCCCAGATGACTGGAGAATTGGAAAGATTATCCCAATATACAAGAAAGGAGACAAAAGAGACTGCAGAAATTACAGACCAATCAATTTACTTTCTCACACCTATAAAATATTCGTAAGAATTATACAAAATAGATTTTATTTATTTATTCGTATGGAGTTTCCTCCTTTTTCTCCCCATCCCTATTGGGGCGAGTTGAGCCCCCCTCATGGGGGGGTTATGTATTTATGGCTGTAGATTCGTGTGTGTTCACGGGGCCAGTTTGCCTGCTTGCGGGATGAAAAACGCCAGATAAACTGGCAGAAAAAACCCTACTACCAGCACGCAAGACCGGCTAACTTGGCTATGGCTGAGGAAGATCCTCAAATTCCTCATGTCTTCGACGGGAATCGAACCTGGGACACTTCTTCCCCAGTCATATGGTTGCGAAGCACACAGCCACTAGGCTAACAGCACAGACACAAAATAGATTAAAAAAACATCTATGAAGAACTGATAGGCATAGAACAAGCTGGTTTCCGAGGAAACTATTCAACAATAGACCAGATTTTCACACTGCACCAACTAGCAGAGCTCAGCTGGGAAGCCTATAAAGAACTATATTGTTATTTTGTGGACTTTAAAAGAGCTTTCGATAGTATCAATAGAGATATCATTCTTAAAGTTCTACTAGAAAAAGCAATAGATAAATATATTTAATACAGTTTCTGATAAAATATTACTCTAAGACAAATGCAATAATTAAAAAGGACACACTCACAACAGAACCCATAGAGATCCAAAAAGGAGTAATGCAAGGATACCCATCAACCTGATGCCTATTCAACATATATCTAGATGAAGTTGTGAAGAAGGCAATAGACAATGAGCCTGGAATCAATGTCAATGGTTTAAACATAAATAATATCAAATATGCAGATGATCTCGTCCTTAGTGCAAGAACCCCTAATGAACTACAAAGGTTGATAAATAAGCTAAACGAAACCTATAAAACATATGACTGACAATAAATATGCAAAAGACAAAAGTGATGAAAATAGGGAGGAACAGAACTACCATCTCAGCCACCCTAAATGGAGTACAAATAGAACAAGTAGACAACTTCATATATCTTGGTTCAAAACTAGCAGAAACAATAGATGAACTCAAAACAATCAAACACATAGCGATAGGATGGAACACCATGGGAAAATTACAAAAAATCTGGAAAACAAACAAGATATCTAAGCAAGCCAAAATCAAATTATATGAATCAATAATTATACTAACAGTCACCTATGGATCAGAAGCGTGGATAGTTAAGCAAAGAGAGGAGAAAAAACTGCTGGCATTTCAAATGAAATGCTTAAGAAAAATAAATAGAACAAGTTGTATAGAAAAGAAAACAAACAGCACAGTCAGACAAAAATTATTGTATAAAAAGATAATAATAGAAAAAATTAAAAAAACAACAACTGAGATGGTTTGGCCACACTGTACGCATGGACACAGACAGACTTCCTAACATCCTAATCAACACTTTTCCAAATGAAAAAAGAAGACCCGGATGACTAAGAATTACCTGGCTGAAATAAATAAAGAGCATCTCGGGATGCAAAACATATAAGGAACTTTTTCAAACAAACTGGAAGATCCTGCTCAAGAGAAGACTCAACCCATCTTAGATGGAAGAGAAGAAGAATGGTAATCCAAGTCTCATCCGTAGTAATAAATCGGTGCACAAAATCAGTTTTATTCTTGTTAAAATGCCCCAAGCACTGTTCAGAGATTTTCATGCAGGTGTGTGTTTTTGATCTACTGTGAGCAAGTGCAGCACCCATCTTGCTCAAAGCTTTTTCATTTGCAATTCTTCATGCAAAATATATCCTACACATTCTTTGTAAATGCCTATAGTCGCAGCAATTTCACGTTCTTTGACTCGCCGCTCATCCAATACCATACCGTGCACTTGATCAATGATTTCTGGTGTTGTTACACTTTTTTGGACATCCTTCACATGGATCATCTTCAAGGCTGGTACGACCATGTTTAAACTCAACAGCCCATTTCTTAATTGTCGAAAACAAAGGAGAAGAGTGTCATAAACTTTTATGAACTTTGAATGAATTTCTTTTGCCATTAAACCTTCTTTTACAAAGAATTTTATAACCATATGATACTCAGTTTTATCCATTTCAAGGGATACAGACAACACTGCTTCAGACAACTGTATAAAACAAACTACCTGATAGAATGACTTGCAATTTCACATGGATGCTTATGACAGATGTACCAACTTAGAAAAAAAAAATCTTGCTGATAGCGTTGCCATCTATGGTCAAGACCAAGAAATTTTCAGCCCACCCTCATATTTGTCAGTTTTTCAGATGTGCCTTAGATATATAGGATGATAACAGATTTAGTGTATCATCTTCATCAATTTTTTTTTTTTTTTTGATTTGGTGGGTATTGCAGCCATTGGCAACGAAAGTGTAAATGTGTCGAAGTTCAGTGGTGAGGGTATCATTATCAAAGCTAATCAATTTTTTCCCCATTTGTACAGAGTTTTTAATAATATCATACTGTTAGTGAATGTATCTATCTGTGTGTGTATGGGTTTTATGTAAACTGAGAATGCCAAGGATCCATCAGGTGGTGTGTAATCACTGTGCCTAAGGAAAGGGAGACTGCTATATATTTTTTGTCTTTTGGATCCTGGGATGCTAGTTATTAAGATATGGTAGGAAGGTGCTAAGAGCTTTGAAGTCACATCAGGAATATATTATCAACACAGCATAGCCATAGTGTAGGTCTGTGTGGGGTAGTGGTTAAGGCTTTTTCTTCAAAGGTCTCCATAAGTAGTTTGCCAAAGGGAGGGGAAGTGGAGACTCCCATGGCTGTCCCACTATTTGTTTCTAGAATTTTCTTTTCCAAATCACGTAGCCTGAGTTTATGGTGAACTTAAACAAGTCTGAGATATGAGGAGAAACTGTTACTTGGATGAGTTCTAAAGTGTCCTGAAGAGGAGTTAAATAGAGAGATATCAAAACTGATCATTATGTCGGTGTGAGGTTTTCTATACTGTTCTTAAAGTGGGTAAAGTTTTTAATTTGTGCAGAAGTGTTGCCAGTGTATTGGGTGAGCACTTGGGCCAACTATTCAGCTAGTTTGTATGTGGAAAATCAACCATCCACAGTGCATATGAATGGCACATTCTGTTTGTGGATTTTTGGAAGGCCATATATCTGGGGAAAGGGGCCTGGAATTGTGTGGCTTAAGTTTATTTACAAATTTCCACAGATCAGAAGGCAATTAAGTAACCAGTGGAAAACTATGATGTATGTGTTGGCAGGATCACAGTCTAAAGGATACTAAGTGGAGCAATCCTTAAGCAGAGAGATAAGTCTGTATGTATAATCGTGCTGGTTAAGAACTACTATGGCATTTCCCCTTATTCACCAGCTGTGTTACTTTTTCTTATTCATACTAGATATCCTCACCACTTCAATAGGCAAACTGTTCCACTTGCTCACTGCTCTGTGAGAGAAAAATTTAGCACTCAGCTCATTAACTGCACGCAAACTAGACTTCTACAGATGTCCCTTTGTCCTCTCTCCACCATCCATTATAATGAAAAATTCCATCCATGAATATCTAAAATACTTTTTCAGAAGTTACAGGCCTCTATCATGTAATCCATCCTTCTCCAGTCTATCAGAGTCTGCAGTCCACATACTCCCAACCTGTCCTCATAATATGAATTCCATAATCCCAATATTATCTTTGTATCTCTTCTTTGCACCTTTTCCACAGCTTCTTTATCTCCTCAAAATCCAGGAGACCAAATCTATACACAGTAGTCCAAGTACAGTTGTATCAAGTTCTTGTAAGGAGCCAAAATGACTTCCTTATCCTTATGCCTCAATGCTCATTTTAGCATAGCAATTATTCTTTGAGTTGTATTTGCTATGATATCTTTGAACTTCAACTTCGTATCCACTGTAACTAAAAGTTCCCTAGCCCTAGACTCATCAGTTTCTTCTTCAAGTATAATCCCCCCCCCCCCCAATATAATATGAATAATCAGAATAATCAGAGCCGCGTTCCGGGTTTAGGCAGAGGGGCCTGTTCGAGAAGTATATTACAGTCTCCATCAAAAGTCAGTGATACTGTGAATGAGCAACACAGAATGTATAAGATTAATCTTAGAAAGGAATTTTACATAGGCACATGGAATGTCTGGGGTTTACAGACTCTTGAGATTGTCTGTAAAGAGATGGATAGGTATAAAATTGACATCTTGGGAATTACAGAGACCAGATGGAATGGAGAAGGTCACTTCAAAAGACAAGGATGGTAAGCTAGTTATTTACTCAGGTGGTGACTCAAAACATCATGGGGTAGCTGTGATACTGAAGACAGCTCAGGCAAGAAGCCTTCTTGGTTATAACCCCATTAATGATAGGATACTCTCCATTAGACTTAAGGCTCAGCCTACCAATGTATCAATTGTGGTAGTTTATGCATCCCACACGGATAGGCCTGAAGAAGAGAGTGAAGAATTCTATGAAAACTTACAAACTGTTTTGGACTGCCTACCAAGGAGAGAGACATGCTGTACATCTTAGGAGACTTAAATGCAAAAGTGGGAAAGAGTATGAGAGAGAGAGTCAGGCTGGAGTGTGGCATGTTTGGTCTGGGTGAACGTAACACTCATGGTGAAAGATTGATAGAATTTGCCCGTGCTAACAGATTAGTTATTACCAATACCCGCTTCCAGAAACATCCACGACGGACCTATACTTGGACATCTAACATTGATAGGTCAAGGCACCAGGTTGATTACATCCTGCTTCTCCAGTGGTGGAAGACAAGCATCTCTGATGTGCATACTTGTCCTGGAGCAGACTGTGGTACAGACCATCAGCTGGTAAGAGCCAAAGTAAGACTAAGACTCCGAAAACCTCCAAGTCAGGCACATTCCACTAGATTGGATGTTAGAGTAATTCCTAGTGGATTCACAGAAGAAACATCAACTCAGCTGGATGATTTTTTGGAGACCAATGAGGAAATCTCACCAGAAATGCTTTGGGAAGGAGTCAAAATGATAATACAGGATACAGCGAAGACATATTTCGGCCCAATAAGAAAACCAAGAGACCCATGGATATCAGATTCAAATGGGAACTAATCAAAAGAAGGTGGTTGGAAAAACAAAGAGACACAGGGACCGAAGAATACAAGAGATTACATAGAGAAATCAGAAGAGCCATCAAGTAGGACAAGGAAAAGTTCTATACTAATAAATGTGAAGAAATAGAGTTATAGATGAGAAGGCATAATTATAAAAGGATGTTTTATTTAGTTCGTGACTTAAAGCACAAGTTTAAGCCTAAATTGAATGTCATCAAAGACAGGAACGGATCATTACTAACAGAAGAGTTGGAAATCAAAAACAGATGGAAAGAATACTGTGAGGAACTGTACAGCAGAGTGGATAAAGAAAATGTGTAGTCCTCCCACCAAGAAAATTTTGATTTGGAACCTCCTCCACTTAGGCATGAAGTTGAAAGAGCAGTTAAGCAGCTCAACAGCAATAAGGCCTCAGGTGCAGATAAAATCCCAGCAGAGTTAATTAAGGCCACAGGGGATGGAAGGATAAGAATGTTTCATAGATTGATTACAAGGATATGGGAGACAGGATCATGGCCTAGAGAATGGAAGAAGTCAGTTTTCATACCACTACACAAGAAAGGTGATATGAAGGCATACAAGAATTATAGAACTATTAGTTTGATATCTCATGCAAGCAAAATTTTATTAAAGATCATGCTAAATAGGATTGAGGCCAAAGTTGAGGCAGAGATGCCCGAGGAACAAGCAGGTATTAGGAAAGGTAGGGGCACCAGAGATCAGATCCTTTGCCTTAGATAGATCATAGAAAAATATAAAGAATTCAGACTCCCTCTGGTAATGTGTTTCTTAGACTACTCTAAAGCTTTTGACTGTGTTGAGCATGTAAAACTGTGGGAAGTAATGAAAAGAATGGGTTTTCCTCAACACACTATCAGGCTGATAGCCAACTTGTATAAGGAGCAAGAAGCCACAGTAAGAACAGGTGTTGGATTGACTGACTGGCTTCAAGTTGGAAAAGGAGTTATATAAGGATGTTTACTTTCTCCTCACTTGTTTAGTATATATGCAGAGGACATCTTGCGTGAAGCACTGGATGAGCTCAGGACAGGAATTACGATAGGAGGTAGATTGATCAGTAATCTGAGGTACGCTGATGATACAGTACTCCTTTGTAATGACATGGAAGAACTAGGACTAATTCTTGACAAAGTTAACAAGATCAGTAATAACAGAGGATTTCAACTCAATTCTAGCAAGACAAAGATCATGGTTCTCAAAGGAAAAACAAACAGAGATGCTCTTGAGAAACAAGTGTATCTTAATGGAGAAAGAATTGAGGAAGTCAGCAAGCTTGAGTACCTGAGATCCATTATTAATGTGAAGAATTGCTGTTCAGAAGATGTCAGAAAAAGGTTAGGAATGGCTAAAACAACAGTCAAAGACCTGTCTAAAATCTGGAAGGATGGATCTATCGCCATGGGAACAAAGTTGAGGATTTTAGATGCAGTTGGTTTTCCAACAGCAACTTATGGATGAGAGACTTGGAACCTAAAGAAGTCAGATAAGAAACGGATATCTGCTTTTGAGATGTGGTGTTACAGAAGGCTGTTGAGGATATCATATACTGAAAGGCATACAAATGAATGGGTGTTAGAAAAGATTAAAAGAACTTTAAGGCTCCTTAAGGATATTGACAGAAGAAAGTTAAAATATTTTGGACACATAGAAAGGATGGAAGGAGGACTTCTCAGAACAGTAATAGATGGTAAAGTTCCTGGAAAAAGAGGTAGGGGTAGACCATCAATGAGAGGGATGGATGGCATGTGTGGAGTGACTGATCTTCAGAGAGTTGAGGCTGCCAGAAAAGCAAACAACAGGACTACATGGCAAGGCCTGGTGTAGAACATCACCGAGCATCGGAGTGACCATACAGCATCTGTAGATGCCCAGTGAACATAGAGAGAGGAAATATCATCAAGTTAAAGTGTATAATTGAATAACAATGGTCCAAGGACTGATCCTTTGGGTACACCACTGGTCACCTTAAATCTAGAAGATTCAAGGTGACCAGATCAAAGAGGCTAACCAGTACAGCTGAACATTCCTTAAGTGCGTACAATCTGTATATATTGCCAAATTCTTATCCACATTACGGAACATCTCAAGAACCTACCTCTGCACCTTTATTTCTTTATCCAATGTAATGGTAACACTAGCCACCATGTTGCACACACCAGGTTCAGAGATCTTGGTGAAGTGAGCACTCATTATTTGAAAAATTGCATCTACTTCTGACACAAAGATAGAATTTGCATTCAGTAAACTTTTTTTCACATTCATTCTTTCTAAGTCTTCTGGATTGCTTTTAGCCTGCACAGCCGATTTCTTTCATGCTTTCTCACCTTTTTTTCCATATACTACTCATAACATTTTGCAAAGATCAGAATTATTTAATAACATAATTTATATCATTACAGTGTGAATTTTAAACAAATTTCTGCAGAGCAAACCAATTGTATACAAACAAACAAACAGACCTCACTGATATAATGAGGGAAGATGGAAGGCAAAAGAACAGAGCCCAAGGTACTCCTGCATAAGTAATGGAAATCTAAAGAAAGTTGTTGAAAGTTTATTTTTCACTTGGTTGTTATATAATAAATTTAGTTTAATCTTTTATCCAAGTGTGAGCAAACAAAGTTTGCGCCTGAAAGTATCTTCAGGACTGGGGTAAGGTGATTATGTTGGAGGTTTAATGGATTTTTTACAACACTCAAAAAGAATTAAAATAGAATTTAATACTTCCTATATTTCGTCCTAGTCACTAGGAAATCTACGGGGATTACAAAAACAATTAATGTAACATGCACACAAAAACTTACAATACTAAGCCCAACCACGTGGGTGACACTAAAGTCCTAACAAGGTGGAGCGCCCTCTAAGAGCAGTAGTAGGTGGCCTGGAATGTAAGGTGGGACCTCTGGTGATGAGTGTTTCCCAAATCTTAGGAAGCTTAACGCAACCGTATTTATTGAGATTTGGTTGGTTTCTGAGAGCTGCTGCTGCTTCTAAGAAAAGTCTCTCTTTCTTGAATTTTCTGTGGTGGAGCATGGTGGTTTTCTTCCATGATACTCTGTGGGTGGTGTTCAACACATGGTCAGCCAAGCCTGAATTGCCGTAGTTGTGTTTAACGATGTACGACTTGTGTTCCTCCAGGCGGATGGATGCTGATAAGCTTGTTCCTGTAAGCTTGCGTACTTTGGACAGACAGGCAGATCAGCATCCATCTGCCTGGAGGAACACAAGTCGTACATCGTTAAACACAACTACGGCCATTCAGGCTTGGCTGACCATGTGTTGGACACCACCCACAGAGTATCATGGAAGAAAACCACCATGCTCCACTACAGAAAATTCAAGAAAGAGAGACTTTTCTTAGAAGCAGCAGCAGCTCTCAGAAACCAACCAAATCTCAATAAATACGGTTGCATTAAGCTTCCTAAGATTTGGGAAACACTCATCACCAGAGGTCCTTACATTCCAGGCCACCTACTACCGCCCTTAGAGGGCGCTCCACCTAGATAGGACTTTAGTGTCACCCAAGTGGTTGGGCTTAGTATTGTAAGTTTTTGTGTGCATGTTACATTAATTGTTTTTGTAATCCCCGTAGAAGTCCTAGTGACTAGGACGAAATATAGGAAGTATTAAATTCTATTTTAATTCTTTTTGAGTGTTGTAAAAAATCCATTAAACCTCCTTTCTCTATAGGAAGTATTAAATTCTATTTTAATTCTTTTTGAGTGTTGTAAAAAATCCATTAAACCTCCAACATAATGTCCTCACAGCACTTAAGCCTCTACACAAGGTGGGGTAAGGTGGTGCAACACCAGGCAGACTCCTTGCAAAGGTGGAGCAAGCTACTAACACTCCTATCTCAGTATCTCCCATAATGCAAAACACATCTCCTTGCGGATAGCTATCTACCATTATATGCAGCAAGCAGTTAGAGAAGAAAGTCACCACCCAATTATAAATGGTTCAAGAAAGAGCATAAGATGGTAGTTTTCTGAGAAGATTCTCTATGCCAAACCACATTGAATACCTTGAAATGTCAACAGTACATGCATGTGTTTATCTGAATATTTCAATGACTTATGTCTAGAATTGAGATATCAGCAAGATGATCTCCTACGAAGTGAGAGAGTTGCATGCATACTGGGTCAGTGATTAACTAGGGAGCTCCATGTTCAGTGTTTGGAGGCCTTCTTGTTGATTGCCTTCTCCATTGTTTTAAAGAGTATATAGCCTATTCCTTAAAAGACAGCTAAAAATTTGGCAACAAACTTTCTTTCAAGAAATAAGCTACATACTGGCCAACTTCCTACGTGCACAATACATGATTTTTCTCACTCATATTTACAAGTGAGAAAACACAAGGCAGGTTTCAATTCTCTAAACTATTTTTAGTATTTTCTCAGAAGTGATGTGTCACAGTCTTGAACATATGGACACATCAAGAGTTGCATGCAAAGGATGTGAATTAGAATTTATGAATTAGAGCAGAATTAGAATTTTGTAAATATACTATGTTTGCAAAATTCTAATTCTGTTGTTAAAGAATAATTACTATACTATGAATTACTTACTATTTTTGTTGCCTAATGTCATGATACGGTCCAGTTCATCTGCTGTATTAACGACAAAAGCTGAGAGATCTTTCACATATACACCAACATCAGGTCTTTCTTTTACCTAGAACCAGATATTTGAAATAGCATGCATTGTTTAAACCATCACATATATATATATATATATATATATATATAAATATATATATATATATGTAAACTTTGCCAGTTCATGAATATTTGATTAAAGTTTATAAGGCAGAACACCAGAATAAGTTGATAACATTAATTTGCTTCGTAACACAACATTTCATCCTTATTGCCAGGATTTCTTCAGGTGTAAATATACAAATTAGTAGACAAAACAGTAAGGACTAATAAAGGTGGCAACTGCTATGCAGTTATACAGAAGAGAATAATGTTATTTTTAAAATTATTTGTAATTGTTCCGAACATTCTGCATGCATTCACATGAATGTGGTTGACTAATGAATACATCCTAGCCTTCATTAGTCAAACACATAAAACATGTTTCACTAATGAAGGCTAGAATATATTCAGACAAGTTAGTTAATATTTAAATATTTAGGATCTAATGCTAATTTCCAAAGATTCTCATTTTTTTTTTTTTTCTGTTGTATCACAGCAATGGTGTAATATTTCTGATTTATCCTAAATCTTGATTTCTCATTTGCAAAGCATCTTGTGGGTTAGCTGAAGAGTATGGTATTCAATATTTTGAATGTTTTCTTTAATGCGTTATTCAATTGATTTTTTGTCTCTCCATTGTAAGATGACTGACAATAGCACCATAGCAGATAAACACCTGGATAGTGAAGTGGACTATGAAAATCCTGATGGATTTTAACTCACACTAAACACTATTTCTCTTTTATATTCTATGATCTCCCTCAACTTACCTTCCTAGTGAACTGCTTTAGCAGGTTGCAATTCTATTATCATTAGCAAAACCCCTTTCCTAGTCCTGTTCTCTCTCTCTATGTATCCCCTGAAAATATGATATCCCTTACATTCCATGCTTGTGACAATATCTTCATCAGTTAACCAATTATTTCTAGTATTAGTCTACATGCATCACCCTGGGACCACAGACACCCCCCTTGAATCTTTTAACACATTTGCTGCCAACTACGAGTATACTTGTAGTTGGTATATGAGCCTTACAAGCCAACTATGAATATACTCGTATGTCGATTACCGACCTCCTATGCCAAGCACAAGTTAATCCATAGTATAAACACACACACACACACTGGAAATTCCATATGATATTGTCTCCTTAACCTGCCTTTTTCAGTTGTTAATGCTCTGCTTATTTTTTCCTGATCACTTCACTTCTCCTTTTTTTTTTTTTTTAAACTGTTTTCTGTTATACTTACTTACTTAGCAGACACTTCTCCAAACACTCTAGCTTATGTTTGAAAGACTCCATATGACAATGCTATTTCACTCATTAAAACCCACCTCATTATCCTTCACTTCTTTCTTCCAATTTGCTCTTCTGTCTTTCATACTTCATTCACCTTCACTTATTTCTTTAATCTTCTCACTTTTTTCCCTACAACATGCATTTTTGTATCTTTTTTCAATCACTATTTCCCTTTTGACATTCTGCTACTCACTCACATTTTCGCTGACACACAACAATTTCCCTTACCACTCACAAATCACTTGCTTTTGATAGTGAATATGGTGTACATACATACACACACACACATCTCATAAAGTCACTCATATTAAATACCCAGAACAATGACATCTTGCTCACTTTGTTTTGATGTCATTAGCTGCACTACAATAATATATAAAAATATAAGTGTATAATATTATATAATAATATGACTGTGGATCTGTGGTCTATGTTTGACAAAAAAAAAAATCTGCATCTAACTGGTTTTGGTGTTAGGTGTCAAGAGAGAGAGAGAGAGAGAGAGCTTTGTTCACCAAAAATGCTGAAGAGCAAATTCAGGGCAATTAAGGTGGAAGCAGGTGAATTTGTGTGAAGGCACACATGAGGCGAGTGATTATGAGAATGACCAAGTGTGGAATCTACTCTCTCAAGCAAAAATATTGAATAGGGTAGTCAATTGAGGAAGTAAAGGTGGTGGGGGCCTAAAGGGATGCTGCAGTTTCAATATACTAATGCCAGAAGTATCAGGAACAAGAAAGAGTTTTTAGCATTGGTTAGTGCAACCTCGACAAAACTTATAGGCATTAGTGACACTTGGTTAACAACAGATGATGTAGATACAGGGATAGAATGTAAAAGATTTAGTATTTTCAGGCAAGATATAGAAGGTAGGATGGGAGAGGATTACTGCTGATGATATCAGATGAATTGCAGCTAAAAAGAATAGGAGATAAGCAGGAGGTGGTTGTTCATTTGAAGCAGTTTGGTGTGAGACCAAGGCCAGTAAGACAAAATATACAGTTGGTTGTTGCTATAGGTCAGGGGATTCCACAGATGATCTGGAAGACATGCACTGGAAAATTAGCACAATGACTACAAGTCGAGTGATTATTATGAGGGACCTCAACTATGGAGATATAGACTAGAAGGAAGAACCATCACATGGCAGGAAGAAAATGGAATTTATAGACCTACTGAGAGATAATTACTTGAGGCAGCATGTGATGGTGGGAGACTAGGAGTGTGAGAGCACTGGACTTGGTAACAGGATCAGAGGTGTTACCCATGACCAAGATGGCAACATTATCTCCGAATGGCAAAAGCGACCATGAGGTCTTGACTTAGGAGAGCATAAAAGACTTAGGAGAGCCTAAAAGAAAGGACGTAAAACATGAGGAATATTCCGTCAAAGGAGAATGGATGTCACGGTGTAAGTAATGCATTTTGGGCTGAAAAGATTACCAGGCATACCACATCAGTGGATCTGTACTCCAGGAAATTGACAAAGCCAGAGACTTGGGAGTGCTAATAGATATGGAGTTAAAGTTTGGGGGGGGGGGGGCACATAGCAAAAGTGGCTAAAGCAGCATTATCGGATCGCTTGGTTACTGTTCCTCTTTACTGAACTCCATCTTGTCTATTTCATGCAAATCCAGGTGCCAGGTTTTCTTGGTGATAAGGAAGAAGTGGAGAGGATCCAGAGGCAAGTGACCAAAATGGTATGGAATGAACCTTACAAGAACAGGTTGAAGATCTGTGGGTTACAGAAACTGGTTGCTAAGGGAAAAAGAGGTGATGTGATTGTGACATACAAATTATTGAGCGGTTTTTACAAGATTAATTCAGAGGAAATTTTTCAAAACAGGTATGTTGGTGGGAGAACTGGGGCCATCCATGGAAACTGAGTAAGAGTGTAGTTAACAAGGGTGTTAGAACTAGGTTTTTTGCTTGTAGAGTGGTGAATGATGAATAGGTTGCCAGAGTCTGTTGTGGATGAGTTCAAACCAAAGTATGATAGATACTGTGCAAATGTTGGTTAGTTCTTGACATGATATTTAGGGCCTTTAGGAGTTTTTGATGGACTGCATCCAACGAGTCCTTAGACTCATCCCTTGATGAGTCTAAGGACTCCTTGGAGTTGCCCATAATAATAATAATAATCTTCTTGACTTGCAGGCAATATTAAGTAGAGTGATGTGAGCAAATATCAGAATAGGGAACTAAAAAATATTTGTGCCTGTGGTCCCACAGAAAGTTCTACTAAAGAAAAGTGGAGGAATTTTTTGATACATTAGAGAATGCATATGACACAATGAAAAAGGAAAAGTTGGTCCATATTGGAGATCTAAGCAGCATCATAGGAAATATTTTCAAAGAATTTGAAGAAAAGAGCAAAGTCAATAATAAAGGTAGGTTCCTGCTGGATTACTGTTCAAGACATAGACTAGTTATTACTAACACTATACTGCAACATAAAAATATGCACAAAGTCACATGGAGAGAAGATATAAGAAATAAGAAAAATATCAAGAACTATGTTATGATAGTGATGTCATCACAGGTTGAGTACACAGAGTATTTGAAATAGGAAGTGACCACCATTTAGTTGTCAGCAGGATAAAACTGAATATCATATTGAAAAGAAAAGCATATAAATTTCAAAAAGAAAAGCTGAACAGCTTTCAGAGGTGAATTGTAGACTCAAATACACACACACACACACACTGTTGAAGAAAAAATGAAAGTTTCAAAACAAGCACCAAACCCTGGCGATTTGCTAGCAAACCCTGAAGAAAACACTGATTGGACTTTATAATGGACCCAAGAAATTAAAGAAGTAGTTAAGAAGAAGAAAGTATTGCAAGTTCCTAATAAGTAGTTCAGCTTGGGCTCTTACAGAATACAGTTAAAAATGTAAGAATGCAAAGCATTGTGTAAAAACTAGCTAAATGAAAGTCATAAGAAGACTTTGGCCAGAATATAGAAAATAAATATCAGGAAGGTGGCAAAATATTCAGGAGGCTAATGAAAAAGCTTAGGAATAGAGGAAAGAGTACTTCAAAAGGAATTAGATGATAAAAGTGACATGAAAACTGAAGATAAAAATATTCCAGATGTTTGGAGTAATTACTTAGAAAAGTTTAATCTAACAGATAAGCTTAGGTGTTGACGGTTATTCATGACTTATTTTCCACGGCATTAACAACACCACACAATTTTAGCAAAGAGATGTTTTATTAACTGCTTATATTTCTCTGATTTTCAGCTCAGCATCATCAAATCTTTTGTCCATTGCAATTGTATTGTTTCACTCACTCACTGTCACGTGTGCAAGTGTGTTGTGCTCTGATGATGCTGAGTTGAAAATCAGAGAAATATAAGCAGTTAATAAAACATCTCTTTGCTAAAATTGTGTGGTGTTGTTAATGCCATGGAAAATAAGTCATGGAGTACTTGTTGTTGTTGTCTTGTCCTTTGAAGAGTCTTAGATGTTTCCGTGTGCTCTTTGTACTGCTTTGGCTATGTCTGTGATTTTGTTTGTATAGAGCTGTTGTTCAGGATTAGGATCTATTTCTTGCAAGGCTGCTGTAATTGCTGGACAGGTAAAGATGTGAGTGGGTGTCAGTTCAGTATTGGGGCAGTTGTTGCAGTTTCTATATGTTCTCGTATCATCTGTATTGATCTTCATTCCTCTATAATGTCCTGTTCGTAGTCTTGCTATCGTGGTGGAGGTCCTTCTGTCAGTATTGATCTCGGGAATTTGATGTTGTATCACTGATTTCAATGGAATTAGTTTAGCTTTTGCTAGTGCATTGGCATCAGCAAGAGTTATCATATGAGTTTCTTGGTTGAGTTCTCTGGCCTCTTTTGCTAATTTAGCAAAAGAGGCCAGAGAACTCAAAGTACATGGAGTACTTAGAAAGGTTGTTAAATGAAACCAGCAGCAAGAGCATGATGATAGAAAACACTCAACAGAAATGCAATCAGGATATATATCAATACTTGAAGTAGCAAAAAGTATCAAAAACCTGAAATGTGGAAAGGCAGTTGGGAATAGATGATATTTAACTAGAAATGCTCAAATATTATTATTATTATTATTACTACGGGCTACTCCAGGAGTCCTTAGACTCATCGAGGGAAGCCCTAAACATCATGTTCACACAGCTGTTCAACATTCTCACAGTATCTATCATACCTTGCCTTGAACTCGCTCACTGTCTTAGCACCCACAATAGACTCTGGCAGCTTATTCCACTCATTTACCATTCTAAAAGTAAAGAACCCAGCTCTAACACCCTTGCTAACCACGCTCTTGCCCAGCTTCCATGGGTGTCCCCTAGTTCTCCCACCACCAGTCCTGATCTCAAAAATATCATCTGAATTAATCCTATAGAATCCTTTTAGCAATTTGAATGTCTCAATCATATCTCCCCTTTTCCGCCTATCAACTAGTTTCTGCAACCCACAAATCTTCAACCTGTTCTCATATGGTTCATTCCATAGACCTGCTATCATCTTAGTCACTCGCCTCTGGATCCTCTCAACCTCCTCCCCATCAAGAAGGAACCGAGGTGACCAAATCTGGGCACAGTAGTCGAGATGAGGTCTTATCAGGGCTCGGTACAGAGGTACAATAACTTGTTTTTCTCTGCTCGTCAAGGTATTTTTCAACAACCAAGTGAGGTTGATGAGCTGATTTAGCTACTTTCGCAATGTGCCCCCTAAACTTCATCTCCCTATCCACCAACACTCCCAAGTCCCTGGCCTCATCAATCTCTTGGAGTACAGTTCCACCAATGTGGTATACTGTTGCTAATCTTTTCACTCCGAAATGCATAACCTTACATATGGAGGTATAAAAGTTTTACAACAGCTACATTGCATTATTCAGAGGGCCTGTTCACAGAGTTGAATTCCAGATGATTGGAGTAGAGCTGTATACATCTATAAAAAGGAAAATTTCCTGGCAAAACTGGTGCAAGAATACTTGAAAAGAGGCTAATTGTGGAATGGATGAAAAAAAACAAGCTGGATTCAGGCCAAATAGATGTTGTCAGGATCTTATTTTCACTTTAAGATAAAGAGTTAAGAAACCATGGGAATATACTAAGAATATGTATTTCAGTTCTGTAGATCTGGAAAAGGCTTGTGACAAGGTACTAAGAGAAAAGCTGTTGAAAATGCTACAGTTATCTGGTATAAATTGGACATTATATCAAACAATACTTAGTCAAACATGTGAGTGATCAGTTAGTAGTTAGAATTGAAGGAGTTCCAGGAAGATGGTGTGATGCTAAATCAGATATGAGACAAGGGGGATACATTATCCCCAGTGTTATTCATGATCTACATGGATCACATAATGAAGGCAAGTGGTATTAAACCTGATATCAAAATTGGAAATGCTCATCTCAAAAATACAAAGAACAAGTAAAATATTTCAGCTATTTAGGGCACAATTTTTAGTGGAGATGACAAATTTAATATGGAAATAGACAACGAATTAGCAAAGCTGGTATGGTAGGAAATCGATTGAAAAAATATATGTGGAATAAGAGATTAGTCAAAACATTAAACTAATTGAATACAAGACAGTGTTTACATCAATTTCAATTTATGTTTCTGAGAGTTGGATTAGAAATAAAACACTTGATCAAAGACTAGATAACACAGATATGAGAGCTCTGAGAAAGATTAGGGTGAGTGAACAGATGGCATCAGTGGCAGTATCAGATTAAAAAATGAGAAGATTAGGAAAGGAATTGACATTGTTAGCATTCGATGATAATGTTAGCATTCAAAGTTAACAGAAATAACTTCAGGTGATATAGTGACTTAAACAGACTAGGAGGGGAAAGGTTAGCAAAACAGCTGTTCTTTTCCAGAATGGCAAGAAAAACCCAAAAGAAGACCAAGATCTAGGTATATTGATACAGTAAAAAGCCTTAGAAGACAGAAATATAAGATCTGATAATAGTTGAGTCTTGAGAGATAACAGATTACTTTTTTTGATGAAATTTGTCAATAGGAATTTAGTAATGATGTAACCTTTTGATGTGGTTCTATCATGATATCCTGTGAGGGTACATATCAGGAATTTGATAAATGTGATGATGCTTTTTTGTATTCTTTCTCTCTCTTCTGTATACAGTCTGAATGACTCAGGTGAACAACTTTCGTTATTTTGTTCAGATTTAATGCTTCATTATACAGACATCCTTACACATACTTAATTAGTCCAATTCTCTTTTCATCATAAGCACCACCATTATTAAGCTACATAACTTTGTTGCTCTTACACACACACACACACACACACACACACACACACACACACACACACACACACACACACACACACACACACACACACAAGATTCTCACCATTTCTCCCATCATAATCTATTTTTCCTAACTCTCTGCAGTAAATAATATTGTAATACTTAGTAATTCATCACTACTAGTTTAAATATTTTCTTTGTCATACAGTATTTAACCACATAATTCTTTCTTTCTTTTTTTTTTTTTTTTTTTTTTTTGGATATATGCTCAGTATGCTTAAAAAAATGGTTAAAATTTTTGAAGGTTAGAAAGAAGATACAAAAGTTTTTTATGGTTTCTAGAAACCAGGCCAAGCAACAAACATCAAAAAACACACTTATTAGGTTTTCTTCTTCTTCTTCTTCCAATGCACCAGCATTTCTTTTCTAAAATCAAATTCCCAGGGAAAAACCTATGAATGCCTTATTATACTTTTCAGCAATAAAGTTAATGTCACACATGCCATGTATGCTTCAGTCTTAGCCACAAATTCTGTGGGTAAGAATGAAGCATAATATCTACCCTTAATAATAATAATAAATATTGCTTACTAATCTTACATCAAAACATCTCAGCAGCAAACCAATCCCACTTTAAAAAAGATCAAAAGATCCAAAGCACACCATATAATCAACAAATTACTGTATCTTACTTACCACATTCCTGACAAAAGTAAATTTGAACATGTTATTACAGACAGAAGACAGACTACAAATATTTACTCAATTATAATGCTTGTTTAAGACTGCTACTGACTTTTAAATTTTCATCAAACTTACTTCAAGTCTAAGGTTTTGGTCCTTTCCAAGGAGATCTCTAACTTCTTCATTATATATTTCAAGATATGATGCTCGTACTAAAAACCTAGAAAAAGTTGTTTATTATGTACTTTTGCTCAAGTGAAAGAACAGAAGTCAAATTTTATATTTGGTTATCTTTTCATTTCTGTAGAACTGTTTATTAACTCAGATTAACAATTGAAATTTAGTACTTATATTTGTACCATAAATGAAAAATCATAAAAATAAGAAAAAAAAATCATATAACTTTATTAAATGTCATAAATTTCTGTTCATAAATTAGTCTATTTCAAAATGCCAGCTTGGCTGGCTGAGTGGTTAGCATATCCGCTCTCCAGGCAAAAGGCTGCGGGTTCAAATCCCGCCGTGGGCATGGATGTTTGTGATTATCTGTGGAAATGCTAGTGGTGGTCAGCGGTAGATGGTGTTGTGTGGTTGCTTAGTTGGTGGATTGAGTGGTGGAAACAGAGATGTAGAGTAGACGTGCCCTCCCTCAATGAGTCTTTGGACTACCTGGAGGTGTCAAATAATAATAATAATAAAAATAGAAAAGAAAAGACATATCAACATACTCAAGTAGAGAATAAATTAATTTTCTACAAAAAAAGTATAACTTATTGATTTTATATGCTGAGAGAATATAAAACTTTTTTTTTATGTAAATCCTATCCATAGAAACCATTAAACCTATATCAAAATTGGAAATGCAGATGATGTTATACTTCTAAATAAATCCAGTACATGTCTGCAGATTCGTTAGTATTGTGGGTAGAATAAGCAGGGGGGGGGGGACAGGGGGCATCCTTGGAAGCTGAGAATGAATGCCAATAAGGAGGGGGGGGTGATGAGTCTCCGACTTCTTAGTGATCGCTCTCTCTCTCTCTCTCTTAGTAATAATAATAATATTGCTATGACAGTAATGAAGGGATTTTGAAAGCCTTTTTTTGAGATATTTATAAACTCTTTCATACAGAACAAAAAACATTTTAAAAGTCATCAATTGCTATATTATGACAATGATAACAACAATTGTTGGGGAAAAGAAAATATGGCAGACTGAGTTTTTAATGACTGTTCATTATAGTGAGAAACCATTAAACCTATATCAAAATTGGAAATGCTCATCTCAGCTCTTTACTTTATGCAGATGATGTTATACTTCTAAATAAATCCAGTACATGTCTGCAGATTCGTTAGTATTGTGGGTAGAATAAGCAGGGGGGGGGAAGGACAGGGGGCATCCTTGGAAGCTGAGAATGAATGCCAATAAGGAGGGGGGGGGATGAGTCTCCGACTTCTTAGTGATCGCTCTCTCTCTCTCTCTCTCTCTCTTAGTAATAATAATAATATTGCTATGACAGTAATGAAGGGATTTTGAAAGCCTTTTTTTGAGATATTTATAAACTCTTTCATACAGAACAAAAAACATTTTAAAAGTCATCAATTGCTATATTATGACAATGATAACAACAATTGTTGGGGAAAAGAAAATATGGCAGACTGAGTTTTTAATGACTGTTCATTTGTTCATAGTCTTGCATATAGAAAGAAAAATAAAGTTCTGAAACTCAAAGGAGATAAAAGAATGAGAGAGAGTGAAGATGATTGGTTTAAATTATGACTTTTAGAGAAAACCAGCAACTAAAATTTTAAGTGCTTTTGTGATTCTTTGAAAGGGAATGCTGTAGTGTTTGAATTAATGATTTCCGATCCAGAAGTTTTATTTCCAACTCTCTGGAAATAAATCTTCTTTAATAAATTTGTTGGCAGTCATCCATGATCAAACAACTAGACAGTGAATGAGATGATGTTTTAAATGAAAAAAAAAAAGTGTAAATTATGAGGGGAAAAAAAAAATTGAATGCATTCAGAACGAGGCCGAAAATTCAATCGTAATAAGGAAACTAATGGAAGAAAATCTAGAAGATGAGAAAGCAGGAGTACTGTACAAGAAATATTAATGTTAAGATTCATTGTGGAGAAAGCTCTACATAAAAAATATGAATATTCATGCCTGCTCTGTTGACTTTCAGAGAAGCATTCAACAGCACAGATAAGAAAGCAGCAGATATCTATTACAGTGAGAAACAGCAGAAAACAGAAAGATGGTTTCAGAAATGAGAGGCATGAGACAAAGAGACTCAATATCCCCAAGCACCTTCATCATGATTCTGGAAAGAACAATTAATGTTACAATGAAGAATGCAAAGGGAATTTCAGTTCAAGATACAAGAATCAATAATTTAATATTTATAGATAACAGTTATTATTGAAGAAGAAAAAACCACAAAGAACAGTGCTGAACGAAGGGAAGAGAGATAGGTCGATAATGAACAGTGAAAAAACTAAAACAATGATATGAATAAAGTCAAGTGAATAAAAGTCAATGAACATGAGCTAGAAGGAGGTTAGGAGTTTTAGTTATCTAGAGAGGGACATGATGCATGATTCACTGTACAAGGAAGATAAAATCTTGGATAACAAAAGCCAAAGTAAGCCTAGAGGCAATAGATAACATATGGAAAAGTAAAGCTATGAGCCTTTGACACAAAACTGGGATGTTGAAAATGTTCATATTTATGAGCACTCTAAGAATGTGAGACATAGGAAATGGTAAAATATTCTGTGAGATAAATATTAGCATTTAAAAAATAATGTGCTACAGAAAATTTCTATGAACTGGATGAATGCAAAGGATAATGAATAAAGAACTCCATAGAAAAGTAAATAGCAAGAGAATCTAATTCAGAAAATAATTAGAAGGAAACTTACCTTTTTTGGACATATTTGAAGGATGGATTATAGCAGAAAGATCAAACCTTGATGTTCGGTAGAATGGATGCCATAAACAGAAGAGGGTCGTCAAGACAAAAGTGGATAGATGATGTAAAGGAGTGATTCAGAAAGAGTTTGCAAAAAGTTGCATCAACTGGCAATGGAGAGATAAAAATGGCAAAAAATGCATCAAGAAACCAATGAGCATTGGCTTCATACAAAGCAGTAGCACTTTTGTAAAAATTCAACAAGTGTTTCAAAAGTTATATTATATTGCAATTTCTAATGTTTGACAAGGAAATTTGAAAATTGCCTCTTTCCATACTAAAATTCAAGCACTGTATGCCTCCTGTAATTTTTTGACAAAAATGTCAGAAATTTGGTAATAACTTGAACACTAAAAAGTCTTTGGGTCCTGATGGCATTTCTCCAACTGTTCTCAAACATTGTGCTTCAGAGCTAACACCTGTCCTATAAAACTGGATAAGTCTGTTGATCAATCACCATTACTTCAGCCCTCCAAAAGTCATCAATAGACAACTTCTCCACTACACAGAGGCCCACCAATTAATCAGTGACCACCAATATAGATTCCATCATTCAAGATACGCAGCTGACCTCTTAGCTTACATCACCCAACACTGGACATGTGCCACGGAAAGGTTTGGAGAAACTTTTGCTGTTGCTCTTGACATTTGCAAAGCTTTTTTTACCATGTCTGGCATTAAAGCCTGTTAAACAAACTGCTATCCTTTGGTGGTCTACCTGTCACGCTATGTAATTTGGTAAACAACTTTTTCTCTCTCTCTCTGGTCATTTGCTGCATGTCAAGAAGGATGGCTCCCTCTCCAATGCAAGAGTACTTCAGGTCTCTGTCCTATCACTTTCTCTTTCTCCTGCATACAAATGACCCACTCTCAATCCCCCACTAAAGAAAGAGCTTGCATCCCCCCCCCCTTACCTTCAGTAATACTGAGATATCCCAACACAATCAGATTTCTCTTCCTGGACTGACCTGCACTTCAGATCTTTCCTAGCATAACCACATTTCAACATTTCAACTGTGGCTTCTGCAATTGCCAAAAAACTTCGTGTACTTTTTCACACAAGACATTACTTCACATCTTCACAGCTGCTAACTCTATACAAAGCCCAAATCTACAGAGTTATGGAATACTGCTCCCATATTTGGGATGGTGCACCAAACCCTCTCTAAGATTGCTCGATTCTATCCAAAAGAGGGCAATCTGGCTAATTAATGATCCCCCTTATCACATACCTCTTCAATTTCTCTCTTGCCCTCTCTCTCACAGATGTTAAGTTTCTGCCTTGTGCTTCTTCTTCTACAGATACTTTCATGGACAGTGGTCTGCTGAATTGGCCATTATTATTCCTCCACTCTCCTCCAAAATCATTAAAACAAGAGCCACTGTTAACCAACACCTTTTTTTACAGTCCCATCTTGAAACTCACCGATTCAACTCAACTGCCTCCTCTTTCATTCCATCTGCTTCTGTCCTTTGGAACAGTCTCCCCATTCTACCTTCCCCAAAGATTAAAATCCTCAGTTGTTTAAGCAAAATGTGAACAGATTCCTCCTTTCTTCTATTCCTCTTACCAACCCACCCACCCACAAACAGAGCACTAATGTGCTATAGGTCTTGGGACCTTTTATTTGTGGATCAGATATTAAAAAAAAAACATCCTACTCATCTGACAAACAATGCAGTTCACAGACATTCTAAGCATCAAGATCATCTACAAGCAGTGCCTTAAATATTGATCTACATACTCTCCTTCAATAAGGCAAGGACAATCTAGCCACCTTCAATGTCACCAAAATGCAGTCTTGCCTTTTCTCACAAAAGAGATCTCAGCTCATCTGCCCTTGCTCTCAGTAATACACAAATCACCAATTAAGAGTAGATCTCTCTCTCTCTCTCTCTCTGCTTGGATTTATTTACTCCAGTCTCTCACATAAACATAAGACATCAATAAGCTCCTCTTGTCTTGTCAGATGTCATATTCTTCCAGGAGGTTGACTACAATGACCTTCCACCATGTACAGTTTTGTGCTTCTCTTTTGCATTCTTCATAGGACAAAAAGATCCAGTCCTTAATATTTCCCATCCAATCTGTTCTTTGTCTTCCTCTTCTTCTTTTTCCTTGTATCATTCCTTCTAGAAGTATTTTTTTGTAGGGATTCATGCCTTAGTATGTGACCAAGGTAGGTGGTTTTCCTTTTCTTAATGGTTTTCAACAGATTCCTATCTTCTCCAATCATCTCTAATATTTCTAAATTGGTTTTTTTGGCAGTCCATGGGACTCTAAGAATTCTTCTGAGGATCCACATCTCAAAGGCTTTTAGTTTATTTTCAAAATATTTTGATATTGTCCAGGTTTCTGCTCCATATAGCAGTGCTGACTATACGTAGCATTTGGACAGCCTAATTCTTGTTTTTGTGTGAATTTCCCTTGAGGTCAGAATGTTTTTCATGCTAATGAAGGTTGATCTTGCAATTTCTATTCTTCTTAATATTTCCTTATCACACTTTCCATTCTCTGTAATTAGTTGACCCAAATATATATAACTCTGTACTTGTCCTCTGATCTTAATATTTATATCGGGTATTTTCCCTTTTTCTCTTGTTACCAGCATGGTTTTGGTTTTCTTGAAGTTGAAATTAAGTCCATATTGTTCACTTAGCTTCAGCATCTCTTCTAGTAGGTTTTGAAGATCTTTTTTTATTTTCAACTAACAGTACTGTATAATCTGCATATCTTAAGTTGTTATATTCCTTCCTCCTATGCTGACTCCTTTAAATTCTTCTAATTGCTGGAAGATATTTTCAGTATAGAGGTAAAGCAATATAGGAGAAAGAACACAGCCTTGTCTGACACCCTTCTTTACTGGAAATTCCTCAGCAATTTCTCCTGATATTTTTATCGAGGCAGTTTGTTCCCAATATAGATTTATCAGTAATCTGGTATTGAAAGTTTTTTTTCACTTGGTCAGACTATAATAAATTTTGTTTACTCCTTGATCCAAGTGTGTGCAAACAAAGTTTGTGCCTGAAAGTATCTTCAGGACTGGGGTAAAGTGGTACAACACCGGGCGACTCCTTGCAAAGGTGGAGCAAGCTACCAACACTCCTATCTCAGTATCTCCCATAATGCAAAACACATCTCCTTGCGGATATGTATAATGTTATGCATTAAGGGAAGGGCCACTACCCAGACTAGTTTCGACCTTTATTGAGGTCTCTTCAGTGGGAGCCAGGCCCAAGTGGAGATACCAAGGCAGAAGCATTAGCAAGGTCATCTCCTCCTATAGGCAGAAAAGGGGAGATATGATTGAGACATTCAAATTGCTAAAAGGATTCTATAAGATTAATTCAGAGGATATTTTTGAGATCAGGACTGGTGGTGGGAGAACTAGGGGACACCTATGGAAGCTGGGCAAGAATGTGGTGTTAGAGCTGGGTTCTTTACTTTCAGAGTGGTAAATGAGTGGAATAAGCTGCCAGAGTCTGTTGTGGGTGCTATGACAGTGAGCGAGTTCAAGGCAAGGTATGACAGATACTGTGAGAATGTCGTATAGTTGTGTGGACATGATATTTAGGGCCTCCCTCGATGAGTCTAAGGACTCCCTGGAGTAGCCCGAAAATAATAATAATAATAGGAGCTGCCAAACGGTGTGCCACCTTTTTATTAAATTACTCTGGATTTAGAGAAAGATGTTGAAAGTTTATTTTTCACTTGGTCAGACTATAATAAATTTAGTTTCTTTATCCAAGTGTGTGCAATCAAAGTTTGCGCCTGAAAGTATCTTCAGGACTGGGGTAAAGTGGTACAACACCGGGTGACTCTCCAGTCCTGAAGATACTTTCAGGCGCAAACTTTGTTTGCACACACTTGGATAAAGGATTAAACTAAATTTATTATAGTAATCTGGTATCTTTACCATCTACTTCTAAATTTCCGATGCATTTGATTAGTTGTTCATGTTGTATATTGTCAAAGGCCTTTGTGTAATCAATAAAGGAGGTAATAAGTAGAGTTCTTTCTGCTTCTCCAGATATCTTTCTATAATAGTTATAATACTGAAGAGTCCTTCTCTAGTTCCTTTATTTTCCTGGAAACCAGATTGTGTTTCATTAATTTCCATTTTGATTTTGTTTATTTCTTTCTAGGATGATATATAACATAGCTTTTGCAATCTGACTGATTGTTCTGTACTCTTCACATTTGATTGTATTGGTAGGAACGTTGAGCACTTAAAATCTTTTGGCAGGTGCCCAGTTTCGTATATTTTGTTACATATGTCAGTCAGTGATCTTATAGTCTTATCATCTAAAGCCTTTAGATATTCTGCCATAATTCTATCCATCCCTGGAGCTTTTCCTGGTTGCAGTTTGTTAATGGCATTTGTTACTTCCCAGGTAAGAATAGTAGGGCCCCCTCCAAATCTTCATGCATTGGCTCATCTGTTCTATCATGATTGTAGAGTTCCTTTGAATACTCTACCCATCTATCCCTTATTTGTCTTTCTCCATTAGGATGTTTCCACTGGTATCTTCAATGCAATGAGAGCCTACTTTTGCAAGATTTGCTAGTTAGCTCTCTAACTTTTTCATGAAGTTCTCTAGTTTTGTGCTTTTTGTCCAAAAGTTCAATTTCCTTTGCTTTTGCAATTGACATTGAAATTTGCTTTTGCAATCCTACATTCTTTCCTATCTCCTTGTGTAAGTTCTTGTATTCAGGACAATTCTTGTGTTTCTTTCTTTCCTCCATCATTTTCAGTATCATGTCATTCATCCAGGGTTTACTCATCTTCTTCTCGAATTTGGGAATTGTTTGTTCTACTGTCTTTTTTATGCCCTCTTTAAATTTCTGCCATCTATCCTCAATCTCATCTTTAGGGTAAGGATACTTGGTGGGATCAGGAACATTAACAGCAGTGGATTGTGCCAGTTCCTTTAAAAAATAAGCTCCTCAGCATCCAATAAACTAGACATCCTCTTTCATTCAAGATGTTATTTTACACCCAACCAACTCTTAAATTTATACAAATCCCAAATTTGACCATCCTTAGCATACTGCACATGTTGGGTGTGGTACATCTAAAACTTTCATAAAAATTCTTGATGCTGTCCAGAGGAGAGCAATTCGGTTCATAGATGATCTCTCTTACAGATTCACATCAACTTACTCTACAGGTATTTCAATGGTCATTGTTCCATTGAACTGAATCATCATTCCTCCATGTTTTGCACCTGTTAACACAAGAGTAGCAGCTGCTTAGCACCGTTTTACTATGCAACTGCAAACACACTGATGTGCAAACACACATCCTTCTTCTCCTCTTCATCTTTTATTCTGTCTACCTCCATCATCTAGAACAGCCTTCCTTATGAAGTATTCCCTAGCAACTACAACTTGTAACTCTTCAAAAAAAAAAAAAAAAAAGTCAAACTTTTACCCTCTCACAGATATTGTCACAAATTTTTCTAATTTTACAAATGTAGGAAGTTAGTTAAAATTTTGCATTACTTGACTACTGTTCCTAAAAGTTATATATATATATATATATAAGAAAATAGAATAAGTTTTCAAGTTTCAGAAAACCATACTTTTTATCCTCTTCTGCTTTAGCAATATGACCAAATATATGGGCAAATGTATTTGGAATGATGCCTTTTAGTTCTGGCACAGAACGTACTCCTTCCATAGTAAATGTTTTCCCTGTTCCTGTCTGTCCATATGCAAATATCGTTCCTGGTTTTGAAAAAAAGAAGAAAATTCATGCATTTTTGTTAAAAAAAAATCTAATTTCATTTATAACAATATAAGTCACTATAGAGATTTCAGAAATTAGAAATGTAAGCTGGCTAAAGATGCATAAATTGAAAATTATGTATCGTAATGGATTACAGATACTCTTAATCAGAAGTTCATTTTGATCTTGGAAGTATTTAAATTATAAAACTTTTATTCATAAATTAAAAACCACTTTCCTTAAATAAGAGAGAGACAGAGAGAGAGAATTTTCTTTCTTTTATTTTCCAGATTGTTCTATTTCCCATAATATAATATATTATATTATGATATTTAGAGAAAATTTTCCCAGAAAAAAATTTCTTAATGTTTTTTACAGAAGGAAAAAAAATTCTTTAAATGCTTGATTTGACAAACAATAGTGTATTTAATGTAGGCAGAAATATACAGAATGGATTAAACTTTTCCAGAAACATAAATTACAGGTAAGCACAGTGGAACGATAATTAACTGTAATTACTTATACAAATATTTTTGTTTAAGTTTATTAAACCATTATCAGTTAACAGAATAGAATTGGAAATTTCAAACAATAATAATGTAGGCACATGGAGAATGGTATCTTTTTTTTTTCATGTGCAGTGTGTGTGTGTGTGTGTGTGTGTGTGAGAGAGAGAGAGAGAGAGAGAGAGAGAGAGAGATTATATTAATAAACAGTTACTGATAACAACTTCCCAAATTTTAGGCATAAACAATCAATTATTAAGGTTGAGGTTTGCAGTGGAGAGGAGGACCTCAGCTTTAAGGCATTCAAATTTGTGGTTACAGCAATGCAATAATGTAGCATCATCATCATGCTAGAGGATCACTGTATTAGTCAGATCTGTGACATTTTTTGGATTCAATATAGGATTTGTTTTCAGAAACATGTCACTAAACATGTTTCTGTAAACATGTTTAGTGACAGACTGGTCTGTTTGACTGAAAAATAAATAAATAAATAACTTGCAATTATATAGAAATGAAGAGGATGCTACAGGTTGTATTCTATTCTCCTTAGTAGATAGCAACAAAGAGCTGATCTGATTAATAGGTTTAAATGTGGTTGAAAGAAACCTATCCAGAAGTACCTCCGATATGAGAATTTTATAGGAGATATTTCTTCTTGTGGAAGAAGGAGAAAAACAGCTGATTTTCTCAATATTTTTGGGTTGTAGCCATGAAGGAGGTAATTTGTTTGGTGATTGAATTTCTTGATGTGATTTACTCCAGATTGCAAAAATGTTGTCAATGTAATGATACCAAAGCAAATGTTTCAAATCAAAAGTGATTTTTTTCTTTGATATGTTCCAATAAAAGTTTGCCAGAGTTAGAAAAATCAGGGAATCCATTGCAGTTCCTTCAATTTGTCTGTAAAGCTTTCCATTCAACTGAAATATCCAAAGTTCATGCCAAACTTAAAAAGGCCCACACTGTCTGATGGAAATTTGAGCAAGGTAATGTTGAGACTCACCATTAAATTGGAGGAGTCAAGTATCAACTCTCTAATTTTTGAAATAATATCAGAAGTATTCTTTATAGAAGAGAAAGAATGATTAGTACATGGAGTGAGGAGATTTGAGAGAAACTGAAATTTTGTGAGTAGGACTTTCCATGCATTCAACAGAGGATATTCAGGCTTATGAAGTTTAGGGAGATCATAAATCCTAAGTGGTCTTGCATGATAGGTTCCAAGCCTTTGAATAGTATCAAAGCAGATTACATTATCTAACAAAGTGTTTAGTTTATTCAGATGGCTAGTGTTTGGATTGCTTGGATTATGACATAGATGTTGCAATCTCATAAGAGAATATCTATTTTAGACTTATATTTGGAAGAGTCTAACACAACAGTAATATTGCTCTGTTGGCTTTTGTAATGGTAAAATTGTGCCTACACTGTTGTTTGAATTTCCCAATTCTATTATGTTACAATGATGATGGTTTAAGTAACTTAAACCATCAGTGTAATAATTAATTAGAATTAATTAAATATCTTTCCATTGTGTTCATGTGTATTTTAGGTTTCTTTTATGGATTCATAGTTACCTCTACACTGAAGAATTAATGTTAAAAAGAAAAAAATTGTGCCAACACATTAATTTCTAGCACTAGTGATTCTGGTGGAAAGGCTTATATGTTGGCTATACATTACTATTATTTTTCAGGATTACAGCATATAATCAACATTAATTATAACTTTTAATTAATACTTCCTATATTTCGGCAAGGCTACATTGCCATCAGGGACCACAAAAAACAATTATATATATACGCAAGCACTAACACTTGGTAAATGAGGTTGAAGAAAAGCAACCAAAGTTGGGCCTAAAATCGTAAACAGTGCCCCCCCCCCCCACCCAATTGGCTAAATCGGGTGGTCTTGGACATTCTGCTGAAGATCTGAGGATGAGTACTTCCCAAATTTGTGCATGATAAAAGTTTCATGAACCCAAATTTATTGAGGTTTGGAAAGGTTTTCAGGACTGATGCAGAGACCACGAATAGCCTCTCATATTTGTATTTGCTATGGTGCAATAGAGGGGCTTTCTTCCTGTATCCTGTGGTGAGTATGCAAAGAATGAGCAGCAAGTCTAGAGTGGCTGTAATGGTGGAAACAGATGTAGTCCATGTGTTCAGAAATTCTGATAGTGGCTCTCCTGCCTATTTGGTAGTAGGACAGGACAGTTTGCAACTGCAAGGAACTTGATAGACACCTTAGTAGGTCTAGGAAATGTTTCTAGTCTTTGGTGGGGTGGATAACAGATGCCATTTTTTATATGCAGTTTGTAAGTGATTGTAAGGTTGTATTTCATTAGGATTTTTCATTAATTTTTGAGATATGCTCTGAATATATGGAATGGCAATAGATTTTATGTAATCTCTTCAATGAAGGGGATGTTACAGGGTTTTAATATTTTGTGGACTGTGTGTGTGTGTGTGTGTGTGTGTGTGGTAGGGGGGGGGGTTGTAGCCATTGGCAAAGAAAGCGTCAAGAATGTGGTCAACTTCAGTAGTTCAGCTCATGGCCACAATTATACTAGCTCCTAAGAAAATTCCAGCAAAAAAAATAATGATACAAGTCAAATGAGGTATCCTCAGCCTTCCTACTCATATCACTAACAATATCAGACTTGATGTAGCCAGTGTACCTACCCATGCAAAACCACCAAAAAGCAACCTCTCAAAGAAGGAATATGAAGCTAACAAGAAATTAAAAAAATAGGGATAAGGGGGAATGCCACTGTGGTTTAAATTAAAAAGATGAAACAAGCTTACCTGTGTCATCTTTTAATCAAAAAGATGACACAGGTAAGCAGCTTGCCTCCTTACTCTGAGATCGCTCCATCTACCTTCCTTTAGAATATAATTCCACCAAAATCCATACACAAAATGTGCCATTATGTCCCACTGTGATGACAATGATTCTCCTACATACAAATTAGCCACACATTTAGCCAAAGTGCTCTCACAATATACTGACAACACTCCTTCACACATAAAAAAAACTCAGCCCACTTTAAGGTGAGTATAGAAAACCTCACATTCCAACACTGCCATAATGGTTAGTTTTGATGTCTCCTTTCTATTCATTAATGTCCCACTCAAAGACATCTTATACCTTATCTAAGCTATATTTACTCCTGATATCTCAGCCCTGTTTCAGTGCACCATGAACACTGGCTATTTCGTATGGCAAGGAAAATTCTACAAATAGACAGAGTGAACAGCCATGGGTTATACACATGTGGCCAACTGCTTCATGGAGACCTTTGAAGAAAAAACCCTTAAACTCTGCCCCATATAAACCCACTGTTTGGCTATGCTTTTTTGGATAGTGTTCTCCATTTGATAACATGGCCTTGATAGTGACTCTCCAACATTTTCTTAACACATCTAAACAATCAACATCCCAGGATTCAGTTTACCTTAGAAAAGGAAAACAACAACAGTCTCCCTTCCTAGACACTCTGATTACACGCCAGCCTGACATACCCCTGGCATTCTCAGTCTACAGAAAACCCACACATACTGATACAATTACCAGCAGTCACCCCCCCCTCCCCCGCTTCTCAACAAATATGGGATTATAAAACCTTATATAACAGGACAAAATTAATTTGTTCTAATAGCATTGTCCTAACTACTAAATTTGACATTTTTAACACTTTCTTAGTTAATAGCTACAACTCGCCCCCCCCCATAAAATCCACAAGTTGGTTAATTGGTAGAGGCCTCGGCTACTAATGGCTCACGCAAAAAGTTAAGCAAGTTTGAACACAGTTAGTAGTTGGAAGGGGCTCAATCATTCGATGCTGTTGGCACACTCTCCCTCGATGAGTCTTTGGCCTCCCTGGAGGTGTCGCATAATAATATTAAAACCCTGTAACCTCAACCCCTCCCCTCCCTTTTAGTGCAGTCCAAAACCTAAGGACGAACACTATTTCTAAAGATCACAACCACAAATTCAGACAAATCAGCTTGTGGCAATTTGTATAACTGATGACTGGTACACATCCACATTTTCGAATAGCAAAGGGGATCACGTGGTAACACTCAACAGGATAAAAGGCAAAAGGCTGCACTATGTGAATTATGTTTGAAGGAAGCTATTTTTGTGAAGGATTAAAGTTGAAAACTTGAATGCCTTGTAATGTCTCAAAGACATCATCTTGATGATTTCACTTTGGGAAGAATTATTAGAAAGCTTCAAGGCCACAGAATTAGTGATATTGCCAGAGAGTTTAGAATCACACATCGCGTTGTATCCAGGCACTGGGCAGCATTTCAAACCAGTGGAATGTGTTCCAGATGTTTACAAAGAGCAAGGTTGCCCTTACTCTATTATGGAGCATGAAGACAGATTTTTGGTTATAGCAGTAAAACATAATCGATGCACCATTGAAAATCAGCTTGCAAGTCAGCTCCATTCAAGCACAGCTACACAGATGTGTAGCAAGATATCTGTGACAAGTAGGCATATATGCTCAAAAGCCTGTAGTCTGCATTCCTTTATCCACAACTCATCATAGAGCACATGTTTGATGGTGTTGTATCCACAAAAATTGGCAAGACACCAATGGGCTAATGTACTCTTTACAGATGATAGTGATTTTAGTCATTCCTTTGATTCTAAATGATGCTCGATCTGGTGTGAAAGTGGTACTGCTTACTATTGCAAGAATGTTCTTGAAAGGGATAGATATGGTGGTGGGATCAATGGTGTGGGTAGGCATTATGCTTAATGGACACATCAAGCTACAAGTGCTGGAAAAAGGAACTATGACAGGTGAACGATATTGTAATGAAGTTCTTCAACGTCACGTTCAACTGTTCGGTTGTTGTTGTTGTAGGTGACGAATTCATTTTTATGGATGACAATGCCATACCGCATCATACACAAGCAGTGGAGATAGTTCTGGAGACCAAGGATATTGATCGAATCAAGTGGTCAGCATGCTCCCCAGATCTCAACCCCATAGAACACATTTGGAATACAATAAGGAGACGTATTGCTGCTCGAAATTCTCCTATAGAAAATAAACAAGGCCTTATCCTTGCTCTGAAGGAGGAGGAGAGGGCCAGTTTGCCTCAAGAACTCCTGAATTAAATTTCAATATACGTTTTCTGTAAGCACTGTACATTAATTCCTTAACTATGTCCTTAGGAAGTTTGTAACTTTTTCCGAAAATGTATTGAAATTTAATTTGTACGAAATGTATAACACAATTTTTGTATAATATAATTTATTAGTACATGGTCAATAAATATATGTCCACATTTGGCTATAGTCACAAAATTTTTTTTGTATACAAGTAAAAATGTAGTTCGTCCTTAGCTTTTATTGCCCACATACTAATAAATTATATTACACAAAAAATTTGTTATAAATTTCGTACAAATTTCAATACATTTTTAGCAAAAGTATTCCATATATCCAAGGCATCTGAAAAATTAACAAAAATTCTAAAGAAATACAACTTTATAACCACTTACAAACCACATAAAAAAATGGAATCACTTATCTGCTCCACCAAAGACTAGCCAAACAGTCAGGAGCCACTATTAGAATTTCTGAACACATGGACTACATCTGTTTTCACCATTACAGCTATTGATCAGTCATTATTTTTATTGTCCAGTCAAAACTAGTCAGTTTAATATATGTTAATCTAACAATATATGACTGATTAAAACTCTCACCCATAACCAGAATTCTCTTTATAGTCTTAAAAATAAGAATGAAATTGGATCCCATCTAAAAACAGAACTGAATTACTTTCCATTTTCTGTTGGTTTTGATTTAATATGTTAAGTGCAGTATTCTATCCACCATGAAATGAAATTTCCATAATAGTAAGGATCTGTTAGTTCAGCACATATTGACAGATTTCACTTCTGCTGTACAAGTTATTACTTTTTACTAGATGTGATTGGCCATTAGAGTTATTACAAAATTTTGCAAGATTCTTTGTGAAAAATCTTGCAAAAGTAACTATAACAGAGATCACTTATGATTAAATTGTAGATAATCTGCCTCTCAAAGTATATGGTCTCCTCTAGAAGGGGATCATACGCAATGCTTCTTAATAGAGCATGCAATAAAATGAAATTGCATGAAACTCCATATTCTTTTTTTTGTTTGTTTTTTAAATAAAAAAAAAAGTGTACAACTATACAAATGAAATTTTGAAGATCAATAAATGCACATATTTGTCATTGATTTACAAAACTGAGGAAACTAGAACTAAATGAAAAAATTATCTGACAAAAATAGAAGACACAAGAATATTGAAAATGGAATTACATGTACTGTCTAAGAGATAGAAGTCAATACATTGTGGCAAGAATAAGGATAGAAGCTGGAAGAAGTGAAAAGGTATGCACCATGAAAAGAAGATAAAATCAGGCCAATCTATGCTGCCTTCATGCTTAGTTCCATCATCAGTAGTGCTATTACTATTATTATTCAGAAAAGTATAACATATACTCAAATATTAATTATAATAACTTTTAATTAATACTTCCTATATTTTTGTGTGAATTTCCCTTGCTGTCAGAATGTTTTTCATGCTAATGAAGGTTGATCTAGCAATTTCTATTCTTTTTAATATTTCTTTATCACACTTTCCATTCTCTGTAATTAGTTGATCCAAATATATATAACTCTCTACTTGATCTAAGGTATTTCAGCTGATCTTAATATTTATATTGGATATTTTCCCTTTTTTTCTTGTTACCAGCATGTTTTTTTTTTTTTTTTTGAAGTTGAAATTAAGTCCATATTTTTCATTTAGTTTCAGCCTCGCTTCTAGTAGGTTTTGGACATTTTTATTTTTTTATTTTCAGCCAAAAGTACTGCAATGCATTTTCTGCTTCCTATGCTGACTCCTTTAAATTCTTCTAGTTGCTGTAAGATATTTTCAATATAGAGGTTAAACAATATAGAAGAATGAGCACAGCCTTGTCTGACACCCTTCTTTACTGGGAATTCTTCTGAAGTTTCTCCTGATATTTTTATTGAGGTGGTTTGCTCCCAAAATAGATTTATCAGAAAATTGGTATCTCTACCATCTACTCCTAATTTTTTGATGCATTCTATTAGTTGTTCATGTTGTATATTGTCAAAGGCCTTTGTGTAGTCAATAAAACATAAGTAGACTTCTTTCTTCTTCTCCAGCAGATATCTTTCTATAATAGTTCTAATGTCGAAGATTCCTTCCCTAGTTCCTTTATTTTCCTGAAAACCAGATTGTGTTTCATTAATTTCCAATTTGATTTTATGAGGGTGGTCTGAAAAGTTCTCGGCATAACAATGAAAAAACAAATTTATAATTTCAAATTTATTTTTATTTTTCAACATAACCTCCCTTAAGACTAATACATTTATTCCAGCAATGCTCCAGAGCCATTATCCAGTACCTGTAGTGGTTCTCAATAAGAGCTGCAAAATACCCCTCTACAGCTGCAATCACCTCTTGATTAGAAGAAAAACGCTGACCAGCAAGGAACTTTAGTTTTAGGAAGAGATAGAAGTCAGAGGAAGCCAAATCTGATGAATAGCATGGATATTCCAACAATTCATTGTGCAGATCCCTTAATTTTCTCATTGCCAAAACACCTTAGTGGGCAGAAGCATTATCCTGATGAAAGATGATTTTTTACTTCTGCAAACCAGGTCTTTTCTCATGAATTTTTTCGTCTAGTCTGGTTATAAGATTTGAATACTATTCCCCCAGTTATTGTTTTACCCTTTTCATAGATAATTAATAAACAAAATGCCTTTAGCATCCCAAAACACCAATGCCATGACCTTTTCTGCTGATGGAACCACCTTTGACTTCTTTGGCTGAAAACCGGCTTCTGTCCACTGTTTGACTGCTGTTTAGGTTCTGGTTTGTAATGGTGTACCCAAGTCTCATCCACAGTAATAAAGCGAAACACAAAATCAGGTTTATTCTTGTTAAAACACTCAGAGCACTGTTCAGAGATTTTCATGCGAGTGCATTTTTGATCTGCAGTGAGCAAGTGTGGCACCAATCTTGCAAAAGCTTTTACATTTGCAATCAATTCTTCATGCAAAATATATTCTACAAGTTCTTTTGAAATGCCTATAGTCTCAGCAATTTCACACACTTTGACTCGCCGCTCATCCAATACCATATCGTGCACTTATCAATGATTTCTGGTGTTGTTACACTTTTTGGACATCCTTCACGTGGATCATCTTCAAATGAATTTTCGAATGAATTTCTTTTGCCATTAAACCTTCTTTTACAAAGAATTTTATAACTGCACAATACTCAATTTTATCCATTTCAAGAGATACAGACAACAACTTTTGCTTCAGACAGATGTATAAAACAAACTACGTGATAGAATGATTTGCAATTTTACATGGATGCTTATGACAGATGTACCAACTTAGATAAAAAAATCTTGCCGATAGTGTTGCCATCTATGGTCGAGGCCGAGAAGTTTTCAGACCACCCTCATATTTCTTTCTAGGATGATATATAACATAACGTTTGCTATCTGACTGATTGTTCTGTACTCTTCACATTTGATTGTCTTAAATTTTTTAGGTATTGGCAGGAATGTTGAGTACTTAAAATCTTTAGGCAGGTATCCAGTTTCATATATTTTGTTACATATGTCAGCCAGTGATCTTATAACCTTATTGTTTAAATCCTTTAATATTCTGCCATAATTCCATTCCTTCCTGGGGCTTTTCCTGGTTTCAATTTGTTAATGGTTTGTTAACAATTTGTTACTTCCCAGGTAAGAATAGTAGGCCCCTACAAATTTTCTTGCAACGGCTTATCTATTCCATCATGATTGTAGAGTTCCTTTGAATACTCTACCCATCTATCCCTTATTTGTCTTTCTCCATTAGGATGTTTCCACTGGTATCTTCAATGCAATGAGAGCCTACCATTTTGCAAGATTTGCTAGTTAGCTCCCTAACTTTTTCATGAAGTTCTCTAGTTTTGTGCTTTTTGTCCAAAAGTTCAATTTCCTTTGCTTCTGCAATTGAAATTGAAATTTGCTTTTGCAATCCTACATTCTTTCCTATCTCCTTGTGTAAGTTCTTGTATTCAGGACAATTCTTGTGTTTCTTTCTTTCCTCCATCATTTTCAGTATCATGTCATTCATCCAGGGTTTACTCATCTTCTTCTCGAATTTGGGAATTGTTTGTTTTACTGCCTTTTTTTATGCCCTCTTTAAATTTCTGCCATCTATCCTCAATGTCATCTTTAGGGTAAGGATAATACTTCATGGAATCAGGAACACTGATGGCAGTGGATCATGCCAGTTCCTTTAAAAAATTTATCTTGTATTTCCTGATTTTTAAGGGAGCCAAGATAATATTTTTCTATGTTTATAGGTTTCATTGTTTTCTTTAATTTTATTGCTGCTTTAATGACCACAGGTTTATGGTGTGATCCAATATCAGCCCCCTGGGTATGTTTTGGCTTGTAAGGTGTTATTCCGGAATCGTTTTTTAATCATTATATAGTCAATCTAGTTCCTACAGCTGTCTCCGGGGCTTTTCCATGTGTAAAGTCTTCTAGGAGGCTGGCTAAATAAAGTATTTGTTATTACCAGATTGTTTTCTTCACAGAACTGTTTTAATCCCCCTCCTCTTGGATTTCTATGCCCCAGGCCCTTGATTTCCCATGCAGGAAGAGATCTTTTCTGAGCATACTTTAGCATTTAGATCTCCAATAATGATAGTTATGTCATCTGATTTAGCATTGTTAAGTATATTTTGAATGCCTTCATAGAAACGTTCTACATCTTCATCTCGGTAATCAGAAGTAGGTGCATATATTTGGACATTTTTGTAATAGATTTCACAGTTTGATATGAACACAGATGATTAAGAAAATAACTATTTATTAACTTA
Organism: Typopeltis vanoorti; assembly: GCF_054136105.1. Classification (NCBI taxonomy): domain Eukaryota; kingdom Metazoa; phylum Arthropoda; class Arachnida; order Uropygi; family Thelyphonidae; genus Typopeltis; species Typopeltis vanoorti. The sequence continues at coordinate 96,502,311 of NC_143554.1, forward strand.
AAAGTTAATTTATTAACTATTTATTAACTTAAATATTAGCTTTTAAGTTAATAAATAGTTATTTTCTTAATCATCTGTGTTCATATCAAACCATGTAATCTATTACAAAAATGTCTGACGAACACATAAGCCTATCCACGCGTATATATTTGGACAGTAAAAATATTAAAAGATTGAGCTGCAATTTTTA